>NC_068359.1:83429087-83484087 GCF_020536995.1 Dreissena polymorpha
TACTTGCTTTGTTAATCAAAGCGCTGAAGGCACTGGATGTGTTCGCTGTTGTATAATCTAAGATGCAACTCAGTTCTCAAAATTATGTTATAGCTTTTAATATCGCAAGTTTGAAATGACCACAACCCATTTAAATTTCAAATTTCAGAGTGTGTCTTAAAGCACAGGTCGAGATGTGTTTTTTTTTCAAATCCTTGAAAAGGCTTATCTTATCTGACATGAATTAAGCCCCGTTTTCCCTGAAAGCAGCCAATATGTACAGATTTCAATGATAAGCACTAGACTGGCCAACGTTGTCTTACAAGCTGTTAAATACTTTTGAATACATACACGCTATGTAGTGTACCAGTGGGAACTATAAACAGGCGGAAGCGTTGATTAGAGCAGACGCTTTTAGCATTCGTCGTCTGCTTTATTTCACTGCAGTTATCCACACAGGCAGTCACGGGTTACGGTTCCTATCGTAGTGAAGCCCATACTGATTTGCAAAATTGCCTCTAAAAAGCAAAAACATAAACATTGCTATTTTAAGCGTTGTTTTCGCTCAATTGAGTGTGTATTTTACAACTATTCGACAAATAACTTGTTGAATTTATAAAATTGCACCTTAAACGAACGGGCGTTTTAAGTTTTATTACAATTAGATACACTGCATTGACGTTCTGTTTGTTCAATGCACATTACAATGCAATGTCTTATCAAACAATGACAGCAATCAAATTTTATAAAATCGTTCAACGTCTATTAAATAGACTCTCATTTAAATGCAAAGCATTCGCTTTACGTTGGATATGCACCTCGGCAGATAAAGTTTGAGTAATTACCTTCTTTGTGCATATAGACCAAAGCCCTTTGTAGATTGTCCAGCTGAATGATGTATTAGCGTCTCAATTAAAGGAATGCGATTTGCAAATTATGTGCACATCTGAAGGATAAGCTCTCGTTAATGATGATACGGTTTTAAATTTCTTTTGGATGTACGAGAGGCAGTATTATAGGCGAATAAGAGGTTAGTTGAACGGTAGCGACTAAAAGTGATATTATGGGCATCTAACAGCTTATAGGTGTCTATCGCAACCGTTGTTTATTTTTGGTGTTTTCACTTCAAATACACTTATATTTGTTAATGCAGCATCAACATACTAAAAAATATCACGGAAAGAGAAAAATAATGCATTTGAATATCAACCGTAGTTTGTTTGACAACTGATCATGCATGTACGATGTGATACTAAATTTAGTTTTAGTGCAGATTCGTTCATACGACACAAAGACATAACTTTGTTTTACGGATCATTTCGGCTTAAAGGACTCACCAGTCTAGTAAAATATCGAATACAAAATATATTTTTATAAACAACTGGTAGCAAGAGTTGCAGATAATTGGTCTGAGTAACCACATTTTAACTAACTCTTTTGGACTGTTAATTCTTTTCAGCTCAATTCAACAGCGAAAAATGCCCATAATATCACTTTAAACATAATGTGTACAATTGTATTCCTTGAATATAATAGGGAAAAGGGGGAGTTGAGAAAGAACGGATGCAATTAAGCTTATATTTGTGGGAAACATGAAAGGCGGAAACCCATCTCATATTGGATCGATATATTAGTCTTGGACACGGTATTTTGCGTTTTAAACGTAAACGTTAACGATTGTCATACACTTCGACTGTGCACTTCTGAAGACTACGAAATACGATATATATAAGCCGGTTTTAGAAGTCAACATGTTCTTCGTAAGGTCTGAAGCCTACGCGTACAGTTGTACTATTAAGTCGATTGTATCCCAGACGTCAGTGCGAAAACGTTGCAAATTTATTAACAGATAACCCAACATGTGTGCTTGTTTGTACAATTAAAAAAAAACAATCGAGACAGATGGAAGAAATTTTACTATATCAAAAGATGAAAACGAACGACTATGGCACAAAGGCACACGGAAACATTTAACCTGTATTATATGTTATAGAATAAAATATAAAAATTAACATTAAAGATCATGATGGTTAAATTGTGTGCGTGTTTTATTTTTGCTATTCTTTATAATTGACTTCAAAGTACGATTCAAACTTTGAACTAAAACATCCAACATACTAACTTCTAAAAGATCGGCCATGCTCTTTTTGTCATAGTACGAAAACCATTAAAAATGATTGTACTTTACTTCTACTTCTACTTCTGCTTCATACTTCCTTGCTGACTATTACAGGCCTATCATAGGCAAATATGGACACCGTCGAGTCCGTTTCCTGTGAAACAACAAGTACTTGGTGTATATGGAGGAGATTATGAGAAGGCTCCCCGAGTAGGGAGCGAACCCACGAACTGCCGATCGCTAGGCGGACACCTAATCCAATACACCACCGCGACCTTGACCTTTATGCGATAATTGCAATAGTATCGTCATCTCCGTACAAAACAATCAATCGAAAGGAATTTTAGTGTAAGATATAAACAAATACAAATTCCGTGTACACACAAAAACGGCATAATTATGTAATGCTGTTTAATCTCCCAACTAACACCGGGTGAACGGTCTTCCTTAGTGGTTTGCTCAAACCGCTATAAGGTTTTATTTTTATTGCCAATTCCTGACAAGGCGCATGGTTGAAATAGTAATTACTGGCAACATTAGACAACTATAGTCCCGTGGATAAATGGTTACCCGATTTCAAACGATCATCATAGTGGCAACCCGTGACGAGATGTACCGATGTTTACGATACATATGCTAGTACGTAGAAAGTAGGGCAAAAGAGTTATAACATCGACTGCAAAGAGAGAAAGATGTGCTTAGACACGATTCTTTCAATTGCTCGCTGCTATCTTCGACTTGTTTCACTATGTTTTATCGACCAAGTGTGAGGTTTTGCACCCAAACAAAACTTGTTTACACCTATAATGCACTGAATTTACCGATCCAGGGTTACGCTTGACGAACAACAGTCACATTATTTTTGTTCTAAGCTTTATGATTTTATTTTACACCATTTATGTAGTCAAAAATAACCTTAGTTTTTTTATAATTTCTCACTTATGTTCCTTCTTTGTCTATATAAAACAGGTCGCGGGTCGTGGCAGAATAATTCAATGCATTTTAGTTTTTAATTTTGGATGTGTTTTTATAATGGCAACCAGCCACTAAGAACATGATTTTTTTAAATGTATGATTAAATGAAAATACAATGGTTTTCATTTCGTATGTTTGTTACGTGGCGGAACATACTTAAGTCTGGTTAAAATGCTCATTAGGTAACTTCTCCACAAAATATGTACTTGGTTCTATACATATTCGGTAATCTGGAGGTACGATTCAGTCACGATTTCGATGT
Source organism: Dreissena polymorpha (assembly GCF_020536995.1). NCBI lineage: Eukaryota > Metazoa > Mollusca > Bivalvia > Myida > Dreissenidae > Dreissena > Dreissena polymorpha. Next base: position 83,432,423 of record NC_068359.1, read on the forward strand.
TGTAATGAAACTGTTAGAAAAGTATACTTGTTATTAACATTCCACAACAAACTTAGAGACACAAACGACGAAAATCTGAACAAACAAGATGTGTTTGTGAAACACATTGTCCCCCTATATGATGTTTGACATTGTAGGATGACCTTGACCTTGTGAAGGATGACCTTGACCTTGACCTTTCACCTCTCAAAATGTGCAGCTCCATGAGATACACATGCATGCCAAATATCAAGTTGCTATCTTCAATATTGCAAAAGTATTCATAAAATAAGCGATTTGGGCCACATATATTTGACCTCTGACCTTGAAGGATGACCTTGACCTTGACCTTTCACCACTCAAAATGTGCAGCTCCATGAGATGCACATGCATGCAAAATATCAAGTTGCTATCTTCAATATTGCAAAAGTATTTATAAAATGAGCGATTTTGGCCACATATAATTGACCTCTGACCTTGAAGGATGACCTTGACCTTGACCTTTCACCACTCAAAATGTGCAGCTCAATGAGATGCACATGCATGCCAAATATCAAGTTGCTATCTTCAATATTGCAAAAGTATTCATAAAATGAGCGATTTTGGCCACATATATTTGACCTCTGACCTTGAAGGATGACCTTGACCTTGACCTTTCACCACTCAAAATGTGCAGCTTCATGAGATACACATGCATGCCAAATATGAAGTTGCTATCTTCAATATAGCAAAAGTTATTGCAAAATGTTAAAGTTTGCGCAAACAGACCAACAGACAGGCCAACAGACCAACAGACAGGGCAAAAACAATATGTCCCCCACTACTATAGTGGGGGACATAAAAAACTGAAAAAGACACCGATAAGGTGTTTAATGGTTCAGCCAACAACTGGCACTGTTCTGCTAGATTCAATACTTAGTTTTCCTTCACGAGGATGTTTTTACGCCTATTGTTGTAATAAAGCAAGTCGCTGACAGCATAGCGAATTACGTGTCAAGTTCTAACAATAAATCTTTGCTGAAATGCTGTAATTGTGTAGTAAGAGAAATGGTATACACTCTTTGTTAGAATAAGATATTGCGTCACTAATTTATACGGCAACACAATGATCTAAATGAGATTATGTTTTTTTCTGTACTTGTGTTACAGTGAGTATTTGCACGTGGAAGAGAAACATAACTTGAAAAAATAGTGTTAATTGGGTTTTTGATGTTCATACCAAGGCATGTAATCGCACATGATTTACATCAAAACCAACAGAACCTCGTTTGTAGTTTAATAAAACAGATACAATCGCAATCTATACGAAAAAGACCGTGTTTCGAAATTATGTTGTTCCTGTGGCGTGTTACAGTCGCATAAATCCAAAAAATAATTGGATTTCATTTTCGATTTCACACAAATTACCAAAGATACTTCCTTTCATGGACGGTAATGTGTTCCAATGACGGTCAATCCATATACGGTGATTTATTCTGGCTAGTAGTTGTGTTGATGAATCCGAAACGCACAAATAGGATAGAAAAGAAACTTCATACGATTATCTTGTATTATCTAGTCTTGCCTAATACATTTTGAGGAAAAATAACGTTATGAGGTGGAATATGTATAATGGCTTTTTAATCTTGCTTATCATGTTGAATTCATGTTACATTACCGAAGATAAACATAACAGAGACGACTATCATTTTGCAGTTGCTAACGAGTTCGAGAGAAAATGCAAGTTTTTAACCCAAAACGTCGCATGGTTTCGTCCTGTATTCAGGGCCGGCTAAACCTGTTTTGGGGCCCAAGGCTGCACATGATACGGGGGCCCCCTTTTATCTGGTCCCCTTCTGTATATTAAAAATCATACTTTTGATACTACAACTAGGAAGATGAGAAAAGTTGCATTTGTACACAGTTGACAGTTACATTACATATATATATGAGCGACTCAAACTCTGTCATGAAACCAAACAATTTGTGAAGACCAGAATATGCGCTCAATCGATTGCGAAGGTCAACAGTGAGACACTCAACTATGCTGTAGAATGTGTGAATTAGAAAATGGTCGCGTGCACTTAGCTCCGTATTCGCAGTTGTTGTCGTACTCTCGTCACAAAATAGTTTCCACCGTTTCTTACGCTTATTCGCAACCTTATATTCGTTGATTGCAACAAACGCTTCGGCCTTCTCTTCAATGTCTTCAAACGTGTCCAGATGGTGGCATGACCATACGGGCAAGTCGTATAATAAACAAAGAAACTAATAGTTCTGAATGAATATACAACACGGAAAGAAAATTGAAAGCATAGTAAATCAAAGCAAACTAAACGGCTACAATTCGATTTTCATCGGGAAACTGTTAAAATCACAAAGATTTGTTTTACTGCAATCCCGATAGAGTGGTTAAATGGCGTAATAAAGAAAGATCATACATTGGGAAACTGGCCTGTAGTTGGGGGCCCCTTAAAATTCGGGAGCCCAAGGCTGCAGCCTTGTTAGCCTAGTGGTTAATCCGGCCCTGCCTGTATTACACGCTTTGAATGCTGAAGTAATATGTGTGCATTCATTCAATGTTATACCGTATAAAAACGTTGAAAGTCGAACTTTTTAATGATGTTACATATCTTTTATTGTGTCATATGTCAACTATCGGAAAGTATATTATACTTTTATCAGAAAACACATTTGAAACAATAAGCTAATGCATATCTATAAATATAAAAAGATACGCATTTAGATTTTTAAACCTGTTAACCCGATCTATTCATAATCAAAACCATAATGAAACCATTCCAGAAGAACATCTGCGTTAGTGGACAAAGTGTGTTTCATGTTTACTTTTTAGTTCATGGTTTCCATAATATGCAATAATTTCACAAAATATGACGTCGAAGGTGCATTTTGCCGATACCATCACTGACGTCACTATACTCGTTTCTTAACAATAATGATAATTCCAACAATTTGATAACAACACTTTTTATTAAAAAGCTGTTTAATAAAGACAAGTATTGTATTTTTTTTAATTTAAAAATGTAACTTATTGACGACAACTATCATAATTATAGCACTGGTGAGTGGACGCAATGCGACAACTATCTAAGTTCTTGTACCTACGAGTGGACGCAATATAGTCTAGATATTAACCTCTTTTATAACTAGACGTATTCCTTGTAAAATTGCCCTTATACACAATAGAATATCTCGCCTGGGCAATCAGCAATGTCTATGATTAATTCATTATTTTGCCCGGAAAGAAAGGCTTTCATCATATGATACAATCGCCCTTGACGACCGTTAAAATCTAGTCACTGACGCAAGATCTAATCCAAATTAAAAATTGCTCTAAGGGGAATCGATATTCCTTAAGATTATGTTCATGAACTTTGAAGTTTATTTTATTGCGTACATTTTATTTTCTGACAATTTTCCTGCTGCTTTTATATTAGGAGAAAGAAGCGGTTTAAACATTTAAAGGACTGCGATTTACCAAGAAGCTTTCTCATTTTTTGTCTTTGTTTTGCAAGTGTTGTTTTTAGTCGGTAATAGTATATGTACGTGCTAGTAAATGGCAAGCATTTGATATAAAGACGCTTACGTGCTTTTATTTAACAGTTCAAACGGTTTTCATAATGTACACAAGAAAATCATTCGAACGAATTTAAAAAAAAACCGGAACCATACTGGTCCCGCAAACTTAGAATTCTACTTCTTTAATGTTAGACATTCAAACTTATATGCATTATTGTATATAAATCAAAATTTTAAAACGTTAACAAGCAGCAACGTTCAGAGTCCATAGCCGTAACGACACGTATGTGTTATATGCATAGGTGGCATTGATTTTTTTAAAGTTATCTTAAGTTAACTCAATACACGAACTAGCTTTTGTGTGAATTCGACAGGTTGTTGCTTATTTCTCGGTAAATATTAAGTTAAGTGTTTTATCCGAACGTAGACGTAGAACGCGTTCATTACTATAAATGTCCACGTCTCTATTTTAGTATCATTAAATCATACTGTGTCGTTGAAAAAATACAAAAGCACAAAAAACTGTATCTGCCTAACAGTAGATATGCTTTACAGAAGAACAAAGGCAGTGTGTGTTGCTGCGCGATGAAGCAAGCGGTTGATGGGATTGTCATAAAAGGGGTTTTGTAACAGAAAAAACGGGCTGCTGCTCAAGTTCCCTTAGGGTGTATGTTTGTGAAAGGAAGGTCCACATGTGTTGTGATTGTATGTTCCTGTTCATATGTGGATGAATTTATATTCTCTGAAACGCACTATATTGCCCGATTTGTAAACTATTGCAGCATATGTTGAAACAATAAAATAAAACCTGCTCATCCTCTAGACATCTCCGTATAATTATAAAACAGCAGGTTCTATGCGCCACCTAGAAAGTAGCATTTTCTCGTTTATAAATATATCTCAAAACCGTTGGCGACCGTGGTCGTGTTCTGTCTTAAATGCAAAGTATTAACTGTACAATTAATCGTGCATTTAAGTAAAACAATTATGCTGTTGGCTGGCAATAAGGCATATAATGGAGACGCTGGGATCACCACACCTTATTATCAAGGCCCGATGTGCCGAAGGTATTATAGTCCGAAGCCCCGATACGCCCAAAGTCCGATAGTCCTTAGGGCTGATCATTCGGAAGCCCATTATTTTGAAGGCGACAGTTTGTCAAAGTGATCATCGTCCTTTATAATGTATACTATAAAAACCACATGTGTTTTTATTATTTCTCTGAAAATACATGGTCCAAAGGTGTTATATGATCTCACATTTTATAAGGTACATATAATAATACAACTGAGTTTGTTTCAATTATACCCTAGTAGTCAAAATGGTTTTAATATAGCCTTAATTGTAGCTAATTAATTAGATAAAATCTTAAAGGAAACCACAGGGTTTGTTGAAACTATGGCCTGCGATCAAAACTTGCCGGTGCAATTAATTGGGTCAATGAATTTATTATATCTTTCAACATGGTCGTGTCTAAAAAATCTTTGATAGTTTTGGCATGTTACATCGGATCATCTCTGCGATACAAATTTCGACAACTTCAACACTTACTCTAAAGCCCAGTACAGTCGTATAAAAAATATAGGAACATACAGTTAACTCGTTCATCATGTCCAATGCAATAAATCCTTCTTTTAACCACACGACAAAAAATGTATGTGTGCCTTGTTCAGACAAAAATACAATGGCGATTAAAAAAGACATATAAAACGCTCAATCAATTGGAAATCTTAAATTAAAATGGTAAATTTACTAAAGCGTGTGTTCTGCTTTTCATCGATTGTTCGCAAAAACGTTTAATACTACCATACCCTTCAAAATACTATGTTTTTACTAAAACAACGCAGTGATACATAACACTCGCGTTTGCTTCAAAGTGTCCCAGGATTTAATCATATTTATTTATGTTTTATTTGCTCATGTCATAATATTTAATTATGCAAAGTTATGAGTTTGTTTACAATTAAATATATGCGAAAATATTTTAACAACTTTACAAACTCGCACAATAATATTGATACATTCTTTTTAAGTCACTTACAATCAACAATAGGTGCAGTTCTACTCTTCCTATCAACAGAGCCAAAGTACAAACAGTAAAGTGAACGAATTTGACACGATCGTTCCAGTCTATTAAAATTCTAGAGTTTCGATTTCACAATTCTGCAACACATTTCATACCACGTCATGTTATCAAGGTGCAAGTGACTCGACTAACAGATTGGGGCATTGGGACGATATACATATAAGAAAGATCTATCAATACAAAAATTACCAAAAGGTGGAACCTAATAACAAGTCGTTTTCGTAATAAAGGCTCAGGTCTATAACGAACTTTACTAGTTATATGAACTTGTTGAATCATTTTTTTCAGTAGTATTGTATTCACAAAGTTAAGTGTGTTTATTCAGGTTTACGAACACGTTTAAACTGCAGATTAAGTTGCATGCAATTAAATGAAGTAGCTTTTATTGTGATAAAAATCTTACTCATTTCAATAAACGACTATGTATGTATCATTGTTTCAAAAAAAGTGTAAATCTTATTTTCGCTGTAAAACGTTCATATTTACAGTACATGAGGCTTTAAAATATCATTTATTTTCTACTTCCGCTGATCAGATTACTGACTAGACTCGCCCATTGTTCAACTCAATAAGCCGAAACCGGGTTACATGACCTTTCTAAACCCCTTGTAATTTACAATTTGTTGCTTGGCAACAATACGCATTGCGCGTCAATGTGTAACGTTTGGGCCACAATACTCGCGAAATTTGATAATTACAGGGACAAAGCGACCTTTGAGAAGTTAAAAATAGTAATAAAACTTGTTTGTAGAGTCAAAGTCCCTGCTTCTGTTTTGTGATCAAGAAAGCGATTACTGAATGGTACAGATAAAATGGTCTCTTTATAAAAGTTTATTGTTAATGGACGGGTACCTATCTTCATTTTAATTACTGACATTGATTTGATTTTGCAGCAGATGGGGACTTTACATTTAAACTTCATAGAGATCTTATTGTGTCAGCGTTCGCTTTTGTTTGTGCTTGTTGTAAAAGCTCACTGGAAAGTTAAACGGAGTGACACATTCATGCTGGGTTTTAACTTGTTAAACTCCCCAATTGCAAGGATTCGTTTTGGCATATTATTGTTACAGCGCGAACACGGCGAACTAGGAATGTGATATGTACAAGGTTTTTAAGGCGTTATCAATCACGAGTGGGGCTGTGAAGACCTGCCGATATTTGGATTCTTTCGAAACTGAAACCTTAGTGAAAGGTTAACACAACATATCAAACTGTAAGAACCTTAATTAAGTTCGTTAACATTTCTGTGTCAAAAGATGTTAATCCTGTATAATGTATTCGATTGTATATAGTTATTGCTTTACGGGGTTGTGTTAACCGAACATACAAAGGATACTATTAGTGTTTTTTTCTCGATAAGGAATTAACCGTGACTACATTTGATAATACGGAATGGAATTAATTAACTGTTGTGCGAACAAACGTTGATTTGGAAACAAAAGACGTGATTAATTTCACGGTAGATAACAATAGATGTAATCAATGATTAAAGAAACTAATACATAACCAAATCGTGATCAGTGGTTCATACAGTGTAGAATGAATCCAAACAGACTTATATGTAGTGAATATTAGATTTGGCTGAAAGCGGTAAAACAATAGAATGTGACATGTAGGAGCACTGCGTAAATGACCCCAGTGTAACCTCCATACACTGATAACAGTGCGATATAGCGTACGATTGAAGTGTTTACAGTGTTTAACTCGTTCATATATACCGGTCACTCTTGACTTTTGAGTAACGTTTGACTAGAGAAGTATTGTTAGTAAGCGGTATAATAAGTGATTTGAATCATATTAATACTTAAGCGGCTATAACTCTTTTGTGAATGAGTTGTTTGGCCAAGATGGATAATAAGTTATACAATTCATTATAGTTAATTGTTTTGTACTGTTGTGATCTCCGCAATTAAACGTGTCAATTAGTAACGTAAATGCCGTTGTTTAACATACCATTCGTCTTATGCTGTCAAAACTACTATAAATCTATGGATTTAATTAAGAGCTGATTTTGGATTTACGCGTGCTCGCCGAATTTTATGAAATAGTTGTTAAGTACGAACGTGGTGTGAATCAATAAAGAGAGGCTGACAATAGCACAGATTTGGAGCTGGATCTTAGGAATACAACGGGACTACCGTGTAGCTAAGCTTAAGAGTTTAAATAATTTAAAAAGCACACACATCAGCGTTTCACCTGCCTTATATTGTTGATTCTGCAGTCTGATAACAACCACGCAGATAACAGCAAACTGCTGGAAATTGGATATTGGATTCCAGTAGCCTGAAAATATCTTCTGACAAGATACCGGCGATCCATTCGTTTTCCGAGAAGTATCAGGGGATTTAACAATGGCGAAAGCTTCATCGACCGACCATGGCTTCCATAATTCTTCCTGTCGGAGGAAGTAATTACACGTAGACCGGGATGAGGCTTTGGAACGATACGGCGATGTGTGTACATGAAGTTTTGTAACTCTCATATGAAAACTTCTCGCAGCTATGGTTAAATTATAGAAATACTGGATACTATTGTGGATTGTTTTAGTCGACTCATGACTAAGCTCAAGTTGTCTTGCTGTTATTTGGCCAGTGTATCAGCGTGGTTTAAGTATAGAAAAGGGGCGTGTTTATGGAGGCTGTATACTGAAAACACGGTTGATTGTTGTGTTCGACTTTCATGAGTTTATGCCGAATCACAGTGGTTGTTGTTTGTTGATGGTGAGTTTCGAAGTTATTTAACGTGTATCGAACGCATATAAATACAAGGGGAGTTTTATCAGAAGGAAAGCCGAAATCCTAAACACAATAGGAAATTGATTTTCTGGCCTTCGAGCTTATGCCAACTTCCAGTGTGAAACGCATTTGTGTTGTTTTGTTATCTTCGAAAAAACTGTGTCAACGTGTATTGAATGGTAACAAAGCGCGTGTGTTGAACACTGTCAGTGAGTGATAAAGTTGGATTATTGGATTTTTTGAACTCACGTGCGTGACAGCTGGTCTCAGGCAGTCATGCATAAAGCATACTTGCCTCCATCGGTAGGTTACATACTACTATATAATTTGATAGATAAATGTTATAATATTTGATAATAATATAATTATACTTGAGTTTCATGTTGCTGCCGATGATTTATCATTGATTAATCCCTGTATAGTCAGTTTTTTATCATTAAATAATTTAACGGATGTTAAATGCTTTATTTATATTCTCGAGATTTATTGACGAGGTTTATCGATTAGGAAATGCATGCTATTCACGATATTCGAGCAGGGATTTCAAAAGAGTAGTATTTTGTATTGACATTGTGTTGCAATTAACATTGCAGGCAATGTGCAGGCAATTTTTTCACATGTACACAATTTAGAAACATCGTCCCTTAGGGGACTAGATATAACAGAACAGAAAAGAAAGTTTACTCGTATAACTTGAACACGTCTAGTTGATCGTTATAAATACAAAACTGACGAGATTTACGCAATAAGCACATGCATAGATATGCGAAAGTGACAACAAATGTGTTTTTAAAAGGCGGATTAGGCCATTACATTATTCAACGTTTGCATTCAATGTCTGAGATATAGAATAGTACATAGATATGTGTTAACCATCTATCTCTCTGCAAAACATGACTCAACGAACGTGTGCTCATCGTCATATGCGTGTTTTTTTACATTTTAACATGTGTGATGTATAAAGTCAATGTCAAAGTTTTTCGTTATTAATTAGTACTTCAGAAAATCCGTATGTTATTAGCGTGAGCTGTGTGTTTAAGTATAGTACATTCATTGTGTCCAACAGAGTAAATGGTGGGAATGAACGCTGTGAACAGTTACATTCACGTACAAAGTTCATAGTATAAACTATCACATGTGCCAATATGTTAGTGTTATTTCAGTCAGTGAGTGTTGCGAAAAACAAACGCTCAACACCAGCGAGAATGCGTGTTTATTGCTAGTAATTGTTCTAAATGTCCGTGTATGTCAATAATATTGAATTAACGTCAAGTAAATCCGACGTAAATGATCGCAAAGCACGCGATCCTGCGATATGTCTGCAAGAAGCCGTATTGGTCATAAGAGAGATTTAGGCATGTGTTCCAACAGTATCATTGCGTAAGGCCAAATGAAATACATTTGTTTTAAAACTGTCTTTGTTGGTTACTGATATGTGAACATACGTATACATGTATTGTTGCTGGTTCTTCTGATGATACAAGAAAATTGATGATGATGGATGATGAGCCTCCTGATGATAATACTACCGATGGTAGGGCTGGTAAGGACCACAATGATGATGTTGTTACATGTACAGCTATAGCTGATGATGATGGCGATCATGGTGTTGGTGGTTTGTTCACAATTTGTATTGTCCGGTGTTGACTATTGATCATATTGACAATGGTATTTTTATAAAGACCATTCGGGGAGGAGATATGTTTAAAGTATTGGCGTTACATAGAAGGAACGTAACACTTATGATTACTTGATTTTACAGACTCGCAAATCAAACACGATTCTGGAAAGATATCATACTGCGTTTCCCCACTGGGAAAAGGTCATTCATTACTAGTTGACGAGCGCTGGAACTAAGAACACATTTATCCTCATTGACAGCATTGTATTAATGAATATTAACTATAGAAAGATATAGACATTATCAGTAATTAACACACGATTAACCATTCGACGATGGACTTATAACGATCACTCGTTGCTTGGTATGTCCTGTCCCGATATAACTAATATGATACAATTGATGGGTAACACGTCTAGCGGGATAATCTTAAATATATTTACTTCACCGCATTTTGGTTCTTAATGAGATAAATTATTTCGCCATTCATACGTACATGTAGATGTTTCGATTTTGCATAATTATTTCAAGGTTGACCTCCATCTGTCAAGTTAGGTCAACTTTGTTGATGGTGTCACACGATTGTTTGGCCTCGGGCTAATCGTATACCCTACAATCAAAATGTACTAACGAACAAATATTTATTTTACCTTCAATAATTGAGCTACCGACATAAAAATTAATTTATGCTCGGTAAAAACATTATTTAATAAGTGACTGTTTGAAATATTAATACAAACACAACTTGTTATCTGCAGAATTGAACGCCAACGAAATAAATATGCTTAGCACGTTATAAAATCAGCAAAATATGAGCATATGCGTCTTGTTTTGAGAAAACTGGGCATAATGCATGCGCGTAAAGTGTCGTTCCGGATTAGCCTGTGCAATCCGCACTGCTAATCAGGGACGACACTTTACGCTTTTATGACATTTTTCGTTTAAATGAAGTATCTTCTTAGCAAAAATCCAATTAAGGCGGAAAGTGTCGTCCCTGATTAGCCTGTGCGGACTGCACAGGCTAATCAGGGACGACACTGTGCGCACATGCATTATGCCCAGTTTTCTCAGAACGCGACTCATATGTGGGTAAACCTGTTCGATTAATGCGGCAAGTTCTATATTCGATATAAACTACCGTTCATCCGCAAACAATTAGTGGTGGTCGATGAGATAAGAGTCACGTTTGATTTACTCACATTCTAGCGTATCACTGTGTTACATAAGTATTCATGGATTGTAGAAAGGGGTTGTCTTAAATAGTATGGGCAAACATACGGTGCATTGATTTGATATCGAGTTCATTTAAAGATAAAGACACATTGATTTGTAACCTTATTTAGGACGCCCGTGAGTCCATTTCCTGGGAAGAACTAGTACTTGACTTCATGATATCAGATCTTTGAAGAATCATTTAGACTACCGGTATTTTAGGAACGCCCCCACACGCTATTAGTGTGTGGGGGCGCTCCTAAAATTATGTTATAAACGCGACCGCTTATGGTTAATAAACTTTTAGTTTGTGATTTACGGATCTTTATAAACGCGTGGTATGAATTGAACAAACCAATTCAAATCTTCGTTTACATGCATTTTGGTTTGAAATGTTGAGTGGTCAGCTTTATTGCTCATTTTATTTGTTCATTTGCAGATCACGCACTTTTGTTGGGAATATAATAGATCTTCCTAAATAAGGAAAGTACCTTTCACCGGTACTTTATTAAGCTTTAAAATCTTGCTATAAGTATTATTCAAGGGTATAACAGCATTTTGTTTTATTTGTAAAAAGATATCATTTTCAAACACACAATGCAGCTACATAAAATTCACCTATAGCAATCACGGTCGCCATATTTGTGAGAATAATGAGTCTATGAATATGTAATAATGAGTCTATGAATATGTAATCAAGGAGTATCTTGCTTGAAAGCAATTATCCACTTCGAGGTGTTAAAAAGTAACGACTAAGCATTCATCAAGGACAAACTTGCACGTAAATTGCAAGTTAAACTAACTGTGATAAAAAGGGTGGTAAAGCCTGTGCGTAAAGTGTCATCACATATTATCCAGTGCAGTCCGCGCAGGCTCATCAGTGACGACACTTTCCGCGAAAACTGTCTTTTTGCTAAGAAGAGACTTTCTTTAAACATAAAATATCATAAACGCGGAAAGTGTCGTCTTTGATAAGCCTGTGCGGATTGCACGGGCTTATTTGGGACGACACTTAACGCACATGAATTCAACTCTCTTTCACGTATCACGGCCCATATATGATCGTCTGCAAGTTGATGAGGTTGAAAAAGCTGCTGTGACTGTTCATGTCCTGTATCGCATACTTTCTTGAGCTTTTGAAAAATATCATTGATGTTAACAATGTTATTCGATTTTTGCACTGTTTTATTTAAATCGTGAAATCTGACGTCATGACGTTGTTTTGTTTCCCCCGCGAATTCTCCACTTCATTGTTTTTGTTACTATAAATCAACTCTTGAAACACTCGTTAATTCTTAGATCTAAAATACGCCAAATCGAACAAATATCATCAAAAATAAATACTTTGTGATACTTATTTTGATGATATTCATTGTAATCATAGTGCTGTTGATGGCTGCAGTTTTTGATGATATTCATTGTAATCATAGTGCTGTTGATGGCTGCAGTTGTTGGTTGTAATGTGGTGGCATTTACGATACTGATAACGAGAACGAGGTCAACGGTCCTGGAAAAAATCGTGAAAAGGCGTATTCCTATTAACCCATTTATGTCTTGAGTCTAGAAAAAAGACCTTTGCAAACAGCGTAGACCCAGATGAGCGGTGTCTCATCTGGGTCTGCGCTGTTTGCTTAAATGAATTTCTGTAAGAAATATTCTAAATATAGAAATAAATATATTAGACATCCCTAATTTGGAAATAAATTGATCCAATTCAGAAGGATGGGAGCGTCCACTAGGCATAAATGGGTTAAAATTAGTGTTTGTTTAACTACTTTGATGGTGGTAATGGTAACTAAATACACCCATTCCGAACAGAAAGTGTAATAAAATCCGCAAAATTACACCAATTAACTTTATTAAACAAACACCAAAGGTCACGCTACCCTGATTATATCATGTATGCCTTTCAAGGTACCCGCTTTAATATGTCACTGACTCACTCGCTCATTATACCATACCTTTGTCTACTTGGTATGCTTGGAACGAGTGTCATTATTTGGTCCAGCGGACAATTAATCAATGTCTTCCCAAGTCTCAAATACACCAGCCCGTTTTGGTTTACTACCTTTATACCATTAAAGCTACATTCCTTCTACTGAGATAATTACACTTACACGATAAACTTCAATTTTCATATAGAAACATTTGTAACAAAAAACATTTCATTTTGCTTCTACCTGTTACCTGTGACTACAACTACTACTGATACTACTGCTACTACTACTGCTACTGCTGCTGCTGCTGCTACTGCTACTGCTACTGCTACTGCTACTACTACTACTACTACTACTACTACTACTACTACTACTACTACTACTACTACTACTACTACCACTACTACCACTACTACTACTACTACTACTACTACTACTACTACTACTACTACTACTTCTACTATTACTACTACTACTACTACTACTACTACTACTACTACTACTACTACTACTACTACTACTACTACAACTACTACTACTGTTACTTCTTCTACTACTACTACTAATAATAATATTAGTTATTATTATTATAATTGTTACTTCTTGTTGTCTAAAAAAAGCTAGCATACAAATAGTCAGGGTGCGGGATTACTTGACTTGTTGGAGTCCCAATTTAATTAAACTCTAATGGAAGTAAACACCGGTAAGTGCTGCTTTTTCAAAATTTCAACGAGATATTTTAAAGCGGATTATGGCAATGTGAAATGCATCATAATGACTTTATTTAATTAGCATGTGTTCTTGCTCAAAAATTCCATATGTACTGCTCGACTTTGCTTCACACAACGTGAACTTTTGTCACCGATTTCAGACGTATTCGATGATTTATTCTTATATCTTAAAATATCGACACCAACTGCGAGAGAAGCTGTCTTTTATTCATTAACGATTTTTGCAAATGTATTTCACGAACTCGAGTTATTTGCAAAAAAAAGTTTTTAACGGTTTGTTAACATTCTGTCCGGCCCGTGTGTAAATCCCTGACAACCCCATTGATTCTGCACTCTGATAGTAAAACATCCAAGAGGCATTCTAGTCTATTCTTACATAACTGCAGCATGTCAAATTCCTAACTAGCTACCTTGACAAGAACCGACATAAAGGCTAATCCGGCAATGTTAGGTATATAAGATGCTGTCTGCTTCAAGTGCAATCAACAATTCCCCACCTGTGTATCTCGTGTTGACAGACATATCACGTATAATTAGAACCGACAAAGATGGCCGTATAAGCTTGGCAGCGGTTTTTACTGTACCGGATATGCATATTGTGTTGAAAGTAATTACGATATCGTCATTTAGAGAGAACTTTAGTATTTTTGAAATTGAACATACATTTCGAGTTATAGTTAGCTTTAGCTAAAAATATAATGTAGCAGCAATTTCGTACGAAACTTATTTATTAAAAGTGTGCATATTGTTCCTCATTAGTTATGTCATTAAGTGCAATAGAAACAGTTGGGAACAAATGTTCAATAACATTATGTTTGTTTCGGACATCGGTAATTTCGGATAATGCACCAAAGTGCTATTAAAAACACACACGAATGGTTCAAGTTTACAATGTTCCGTAATTTCCAGAGCATATGTTTTCAACACGAATGTACCGGTAAAACATTAACAAAAACATCAACTTTACCTTATAATAAATTCCGAGCAGTCTCTTGTGTATCGTTATTACTTCCCTTTTGCATAACTCACATTTATTAGCGAAAGAGAACATCTTTATTGCAAATGTTTTCGAGGAAGGTTTCATGGGAGTTTTGGCGTAAAAACAAACGATTGACTCTTGTGTTTACCCCCTCCCCATAATTGCACTCCTTAAACATTTCATGTACCTCCTCACTCGCTCGTTGTAATTGTCTTCTTCCCTACTTATTCATGTATTGTATCCATTTTCTGCAAACAATCATTAAACACTTATATATAACTATAATAAATCTGTCTAAATACTTATACTTCTGTAATCTAGTTATAATTCCAACAATTTGAATGAAAATTATAGTATATAATAAAATGACCACACGGTGTGTATGCTTTTATCATTTGGTACCTATGAACTGACGGGCTGTGTTTCGTTTGGTTTGTATATTGAACATAAAAAAGAATCAAATAAACGATAGGACGAAATACTCGATTAATTTTGTACGTGTACATGTATAAGTACGCGCCGTTTAACGCTTTTAACAAACGTGCATAGATGAAAAATCACTATGTTCTCATACTCTTTTATGAGAATAATAACATAATAATTATAGAACTAATTCATGCAAGTAATAAATACACTCTTTGAATTCAAGTATTCTGGCAGCTGTAACTTTTTGTTTGTGCTGTACGACTGTGCGATAATAAGCAGCGTGTAAAATGATTAACGGGGACATCGCACATCTTCTTCTTATACCGCACGAGGACATAGAGCGGATGCTAGGCCCTGGGAAAAAGAGGCTTAATACATGTGCGTAAAGTGTCATCTCAGATTAGCCCGTGCAGTTCGCAAAGACTCATCAGGGACGATAATAATTTCTGCTTTAACTGATGTTTTTTTGTTTAAGGGAAATCTTCTTTTCTTAACGAAAATCATGTTTTGGCGGAAAGTGTTTTCCCGTATTGGCCTATGTGGACTGCACGGTCTAATCTGGGACGACACTTTTCCCCAGAGCAAGACACAGCGCGCTTTCCGCATTGCGCGAGGAACGCGTGTTTATTATTCTAAGTTATCTGGTGGCAATACCGAAGTGGTAGGTTGATAAACAAAATAATGTGTTTTGACATACAAGAATTAACTTGTTGTATTAGTACTGCATTACATGCTAAGGAATGGCAAACATAAAACGCAAAAAGACGAGATTGTGACGTAATTATAATCCCAGAAAATAAAAAGCGAAAACTATAAATGAAATATAAAGGTTGGCAAATCCATTCAGTTCCACATACCACCAGTTACATTTCCTTGCCAAAGTCTTCAGACGTTCAAAATGACGAACATGCAATGGTACTTACATAGTAGATTCAATGAAATATAAATGGCATACAATTATTTTTGACATACCTACTGTAACAGCATAACGAAAATGAAAACAATACATAAGGGGTAAACACATGGTTTATTGAATAATAACAAACATGAAACATCTATTTCTTTAATAACCTAAAATTAAGAAATCCTTTGTTTTATAATTGATATGAGAACAGTTCACCGTCAGTTTTTAAACCAATACTAATTCTATGATCACTGCTCATTGGATTGACTGTTAAGCGTTGTTTGCTCATCAATTTTACAACGATGTTCGTCCTTTAAAGGGGCCTTTTCACAGATTTTGGCATTTTTTTAACTTATTCATTAAATGCTTTATATTGATAAATGTAAACATTGGATCGTAAAAGCTCCAGTAAAAAATCAAGAAAAAAATTAAAAAAAGGAAAAGAACATTGCCCGGAGCAGGTTTCGAACCAGTGACCCCTGGAGTCCTGCCAGAATCCTGAAGTAAAAACGCTTTAGCCTACTGAGCTATTCCGCCGAGTACACATACTTGGCGTATTTTATACCTTATATAAGCAATCTTCGTAGTTTCACAAAATTTAACGACAAAAACAGAACTCTCCAAATTATTCAATCGTTTCGCGTTGCAACGCTTTATAATTTTTAGGTTTTAAAATCGTCAAAAGATGCATATAATGGCTATATTAGAGCATGGTTAATGTACAGTATTACTGTTTCCTCACAAATATCATAACTAAAACGAAAACTTACGAATCTGAAACAACTTTTTTCAATTTTGTCAATTTACCAAAGCGTGAAAAGATCCCTTAACAAAAGAAAGGTAGACTGTTATCAAAATAGAATGAACGTATACTCCAAAATCAACCTTGACAGTGCCAACGTCAATCATTATGTTGTTATATTCCACGTCAAGTTTTTAAAAAACATAATTTAACTTAAAAACATCATTAAAAGTAACAACTATTATTGGCAACCATCATATACACTAGACATAACTGTCAATTAACGACTTTTCTTGTGTAGTTTATTTTATAAAAAAGAATTTAGATGATAAAACTTCAGAGCCGTTGACTTTAATACGAGCAGACAATGATTAACAACCAATTAAAACTGTACAATGTTCATTCATTTGTCATTTCAGACTCCTATGTGACAAGCAAGAAGTTTTTTTCAATATACAATTATGTAAGGCTGCTCCACTTCAGGCTTATAATACGCTGTATTACACTGCAACCTGTGAGGAAATTAAAGTTTAATTTTTGCTTAAAAAATCTTGCATGACGCTTTTGCGTTAAAAGTGGTATGCTTCCACTAATTCGACCGACCGTCAACTTTTTGTGCTGGTATCACAGTTTAAGTTTTCGACTAGTTTTGTTGTGATATATGTATCACCAGCGACGCAGTTAACGTGTTATCTACGTCTCTAGTAACACGTTTCATCCTAAAATCGAGTCCCATTAATGATAATGTACACTAATAGCAGATCTGTATTACTATACATGCATTCGAACTATCGATATCAACATCTTAATTAGAAACATCACTTGTACATTGACACGACATGCAGGTGTACACATGTTTCCTTATCTTCTTTATTCATCATGTTAACCCTTTGCATGCTGGGTAATTTGTCTTCTGCTAAAATGTCGTCTGCTGAATTTCTAAAATTAGCATTTTCTTCAATTTTTTTCAAAGAATACTATCAGAATAGCAAACAGTTTGGATCCTGATGAGACGCCACGTTCTGTGGCGTCTCATCTGGATCCAAACTGTTTGCAAAGGCCTTTAAAATTCGGCTCCAGCGCTTTAAGGGTTAGTATTATCGTGATCATTATCTTCAGACGCATCTCTCTCACTACGTTTCACCAACGCCATATCGTTCTCGCATTTCAGCGATGGTTCGATTTGGTTAGTTGCATAGTAAATAAATGTTTCCCGGGTAACTCGAGCATCGGAATGTACAGAATGGTTAGTAATGGACCGGAAATGTAAATGCGTCCATTACAACTTATGTTTCTATTCAACCGTTGATGTGATCCTTCCACAAACGTTTTACTCGAAGCGGTAGGATATGAGCCTCGATCTGGGAAAACCGGGTTTATGCATATGTTTTGTGTCGTCCTAGAGTAGCCTGTGCAGTCCTCACAGACATACAGGGACGATCTCTGTCCGCATGTATGGTATTTTTCGTTTAAAGTAAGTCTATTCTCAGCGAAAATCCAGTTAAGGCAGAAAGTGTCGTTCCTGACTAGCCTGTGTTGACTACACAGGCTAATATGGGATGGAACTTTATGCGCAAGCATTAACCCATTTGTGCTTAGCGTTTAGAAAAAAGGCATTGGCAAACAGCGTAGACCCAGACGAGACGCCGCATGATGCGGAGTCTCATCTGGGTCTGCGCTGTTTGCTTAATGGAATCTCTGTAAGAAATATTCTAAATAAAAAAATAAATATACTATACATCCCTAATTTTGGAAATAAATTGATCCAGTTTAGAAGGATGGGAGAGTCCACTAGGCATAAATGGGTTACATCTGGTTTTACCAGAGCGATGCTAATATCTTTCCTATTGACGATAGCCTCTGACATCAACGTAACATATAGAGAGATGTCGTGGCGTGTCGTTGTGTTATTTGTGAAATTAAATCATTTGTATGTGTATACACTTTCGTATTGTGTATTTATATTGTTGCAGTAAAATACGCTAACAATTATTAGTGTACTTAAACAGTTTATATAGAACGATGTTAGCCATCACCGCATTGTTTGTTATGCAGGACGGCTGGTTTAATTAGCACTAAATTGGAATGCCCCCCCCCCCCTTCCCTTAATACGTCAGGTGCTTTGTTAACGTTTTTCAATGTTTAAACAGTCAAACAAAATCTTTAGTATTTAATATAAAAAATGGCTACTGCATATGAATCTGATAAAGAACATCGCAAGATTTTACATCCTATATTAAATGATCAGGTAAGTTAGCTGCAGTTGAATGTACCACTAATATCGTTTTGATTACCGAGATCCCTAATATCGTTTTTATTGCCGAGATCCCTAATATAGTTTTATTGCCGAGATTAGTCATTTGTTATTGTTGATAACGATGCGCAACGGCCCACTTTCCCCATTGCGAGACGCTGTGTATTAGGTTAGAGAATACAGCAAATAAACAGCGGGTAGAGTGGTGTTTGACCTGAAGTGAAAAAGGCATGCGTTTGAAAAGAAACGTGGTGGGTTTAGAATTGGGTTGTTAAATGTGTATCACGGTTTGAATTTAAAATTTGAGTGAAAGCGTTTTACTCGGCTTGGAATGGTGTGTGTGTTTAGCATGGACAGGGTTTTATTAGGTTGTAAATTTTAGCATTTAATACGAAATGGATTAGAAAGCGATCAATGAATTTATATGTCTGTTAAAGAAGTAACCGCTTTACTGTTTCCGATAAACAACAACAACGACAAAGTGTTTGTGGGACGAACACTTTTGGAATTTCAACGGACGTTATACTGTATCAAATATCACCCGAGGAATGTTCATGGTAAGTTGAAAGTTCTACAGTGTGTGTTTCTGCAAATACATTTCTGGCTACATGCATTAACCCATTTATGCCTAGCGTCCTGAAAAAAGGACATTGCAAACAGCGTAGACCCAGATGAGACGCCGCATAATGCGGCGTCTCATCTGGGTCTGCTCTGTTTGCTTAAATGAATTTCTTTATGAAATATTCTAAATATAGAAATAAATATACTTGACACCCCTAATTTTGGAAATAAATTGATTCAATTTAGAAGGATGGGAGAGTCCACTGGGCATAAATGGGTTAAGTGACAGGCCTGGTGGCGTTGGAGGGTTGAGGGTAATAAAGGGTTAGAGTAATCCACTGTAATGTCTAAGCTATAGGACGTTTTGAAGGTCTCATATGCCTGCTTGTAAGCAGGGTAATGTTTGGAAGGTACATACTTATACTAGTGGATTCTATTTTTTTACTTTCGTTTAATTATTAAACGCATCCCTTTCATTTAAAACTGTTTTATTAACCTCTGTATTGAATTGTATGTTGTCCAATGGGTCTTTACAACATAATTTAACCCATTTATGCCTAGCGTCCTGAAAAAAGGACATTGCAAACAGCGTAGACCCAGATGAGACGCCGCATAATGCGGCGTCTCATCTGGGTCTGCGCTGTTTGCTTAAATGAATTTCTTTATGGAATATTCTAAATATAGAAATAAATATACTTGACACCCCTAATTTTGGAAATAAATTGATCCAATACAGAAGGATGGGAGAGTCCACTGGGCATAAATGGGTTAATATGCATAACCGAATAGGAAGTACAATGCCCAATTGCCAATCAATTATCTGCTAAGGCTTTTAAAACAGAACATGTGATTTTGTTCGACTTATATCGCTTTACATAATTATGGAAGCAGGGCTTAACTTTTGTCACTTCAACTTTTTATACTATTGCCCACTTTAATAAGAATACGCGATGGCATGCAATATTTGTTAATTTAAAGATGGTGTAGGGAATATCATCTAATTTAGCAATTCTTTTCTTCAACTTGATTGTTAATTAAGGGAACGTGATCGAATTAAGCAAAATTGATATACAACTCAACATGAAATACCAAAAACATATTTAGTGTCAACATTTGGAGATCGGAGTTGAAAAGTTGACTATCGTAAAGTAAGCCCTCGATGTTAACAACTTAAATAAAAATGGTCTCTGGCAGATGCACGATAATTTGAACGCCTTTATCTACTCCTTTGGTGTGTTTAAGTTGCCATGAAGTATAAACTAGAAGTGGGTTTGTGTACAGTTCATAAGCTTGTACATGTATACAGGGACCTATGCATAGGTCCCTGATGTTTGTATAGGTCCCTGCTGTATATCAAAAAGCGAAGCTTCTCAATATCTCGGGAATTAAATAGTATGCACAGCTAAAACAGCTTTATTAAATTAAATCCAATTAATGCACAAGAAGTTTGCATTCATTGTTATATCAACGATATGTAACAACTTTCGTCAATACTCTAGTTATATAATTATATAATTATGTATTTCAGCCCGGATTTAATATAGTATTAGTGGACATATTAATTATTGTTTTCTTTACCAAATGACCCTACATACTTATCTTACATCCGAAAATGTGTATAATTCGAAATAAAATGCGCTTCCTTTTTCGGTTTAAACAATTTTCTTTCGAGTAAAAGCGGCCACACTCCACTATAAATTAAATCGATATCGGTCTACGTACCGAACTGTAAACTGCGATACGGGCTTTTATCCCATAGTACAATAGGCTGCAACACTTGAATAGATAGTGTTTCACACTGCGTTTATTGCTTCGCATACTACACTGTAGGAAATAATGTGACCATGAATAATATTGAAAAAGGACTAGTGTTTGGAAACACCCAATAATGAAGGATGATGTGAAATTGTATTTCTTGTCATTATTTGCTATAGCGATATGATGTGCAAGGAGTTTCTTTTTTGTCGTGTAGGATCGTTTTTTGATTCGAGGAGATATTAGAAATTCTCATGGTAATATGTTTTTGTTAAGTAATTTGTTATACAGTTACATTAATTTAATTTATAAATAAAAAAAACAACACTAAAATAACGATTATCGTGTTGACGATATTGATAGCATTATGAACAACTGTGATTTTCTTTAAATAATCAAATATGTCACCTAAAATGATAATAATACATTAACAAATACAATTTATACAATAAATATTAGCCGAAAGTTGAGATGTTGACTAAGGCAAAATAAATATGGAAACGAAACGGAGAATTGCAGTATGCTTTAGTAACGTATTGCAAGTTGTTTTATCTTTTAAGACCATGCTCCAGAAAGTTTGACGCACGTCTATGTTTATAAAGTGAATACGTTTCGTTTCTTGTTTGGGACGAACGGTTAGGTGTTTGTCCACCGGATAAACTTCAATGATAAGCTATTTAAACAAACGCCCAAGAAGATATTTTTATTGGAAATGTGGGAACTGTTTAAATAGATAATTATGTGAGTATCCGATTAAATGTTTGCATTGATTAAACGTTTCATTCACCTTGTGAATTTAAGCACATAAAACTAATAATGAAAGTATCCACTTCTACTGTTGTAATATTGATTCAGAAAATGTATTTAATCACTATTTGTTTGAAAACGGATTACTAAAAATAGCGGAGGGGCTTAATTTAAATGTATTATTATTTTTATTACTTCTACTGTTACTACGTTTATTATTATTACTATTATTATTATTATTATTATTATTATTATTATTATTATTATGATGATGATGATGATGATGATGATGATGATGATGATGATGATGATGATGATGATGGTGATGATGATGATAATGGTGAACAAAGATAATAATAATAATAATATTAATAATAATAATAAAAATAATAATAATTATAATCATCATCATTATCATTATTATTATTATTATTATTATTATTATTATTATTATTATTTATTATTTGATACGACGCACCTGTTCGACAGAACTTCCTTCTTGGGGTCATTTCAGCTGTTTATTAAGGACATAAAGTTTTTAATAAACAACATAATCTGAAACTGAATAACAACCCTCGCGTGTTTTCATTTATTTACAATGAATGTGAATTATATTGGTGGTACGTTTTATAATTGTACAAATGAAAATAACACAACAAATATGCTGTAAATGACGTGGATAAAATGTGTAGCTTTCATTGAACCCTTGCTGTCTGTGCATTTACCCCCAAATTGAATCATTTCGTATCAAATTACACAAAGCCATTTGGCTATTTTTACACAACTTAAAACAGCTTGGGTATTTTATGGGTTCACACGCCTGACTGGTTGCGATAGATACGGCAGTTTTAAGTCGTATAAATCTCCGAAATCGCGTTTATAAAAATCAAACCCGTCTAGTTACCTGGATACTCAAGTAAGTTGAAATAAGATACACCTCAAATTCGTCGTCTGCTATTAAATTTCATGCAGTAACAGTCGATTTAGTGAGCTAGAGGATATTAGGAATTAAGAGTAAATTACACTTTTTTCAGAACATACAATACGCCTATTTAGTGCAATTGGATTATGGTGTTGTTCGTGTTTGTTTTCTTGAAACTAAAATCGGCATATCTTTGATAGTTTTTGGTTGTGAATTTCAACAAAAGTTGTGTTGGTGGATAAATACTAAAGTATGTTTTGTTATAAAAATAAAAGGGTGGTTTTGGAAAGCTCAAGTCTAACGAGTTAAAGTTATTTATGGCATATTATATCCCATGTTTTCCTTCAAATTATATGTGGGAGCTTAATGAATAAGCATTTATTATGCGTGTATACTTTGACTTGTTATTTTTTATGTAATTGTAATGTGACTTTCCTTTGCGATATTTTAGTTATAATGTTAACTTAGTTGTTCTTAGTTGTATGCAAACAAAATAGCGACGGTTATGAGAGTTTTAACTGGGTAGTTTTGGAAAAAGTTTGAGACAATTCCTAGCGTATTGATCTAAGGTCGTATTCACACAAAAAACGTTAAATATCTAAATTCGATAAATTGTTTTAGTCGGTATTAGGTGTTGTATTATGGAATAATTAACCGATGCTTCTGATTTAACCATCAATATTATATAGATATTTCACAATGAAATTGTTCACTGAACTTTGATGATTTGCCTCATTAGTTTGGTTTATATCGTCGCTGATCAATCGAATTTCAATTCATGGGAAAACAATATTTGATACGTACCCATACCAGCCTTTTAAACTTGCCACCATTTTAATCGATTGTGTTAAACTACAGTGACCTTTTCGTTTCTGTTCTGACCGGTTTGAATTTAATTTTAACACCGGTCTTTGTAACCAGAATGTTGTCAACTATCCTACCCGGATACGAGTGTTGGTATACCGACTGATGTGTTTTGTGCGACCCAGCGCAATTTTTCGGATGGCTTTTTTGGTTGATGTTTACATTTATTGGGCCCCGGTTTATGTTTTGTATGGGTTTGCTAAAGTCATATTTCGTTATCTTAGCGAATAAAGAATGCATTAAGGTAAATTCCAAATATCTATATATGTCGCAAAGCTGACTTATCATTAAGCTAAACCGAAGCATTTACACTTAAAGAACACTCGTTAATGTAGTTAGTAGATGATATTAATACAGATTATTTGACGATCTGGATTTCATCCTCATTTGTTATTTAAAGCTTTAAATATCTCTTATCGATTTATTGATGTCCGTTTTTGAAATTTCTATTAACCCATTTATGCCTAACGTCTACAAAAAAGGCATTGGTAAACAGCGTAGACCCAGATGAGACGCCGCATGATGCGGCGTCTCATCAGTGTCTACGTTGATTGCTTAAAGAAAATTTCTGTCAGAAATATTCTAAATATAGAAATAAATATGCTAGATGTCCCTAATTTTGGAAATAAATTGATCCAATTTAGAAAGATGGGGTAGCCCACTAGGCATAAATGGGTTAAAAATAAAAATATGTGAACTACGAATAGATGGATATCTGCAATGACATACGAACCGTAAATAATACGAGTCTTTGCAGACTTGTGTATTTCTACGTATACAAGTTCCATCCAAAATTAATCTGATTGCTCCTCAATATATCAATACTTTCACTAGAGGTATTCGACCCATCATTTGCTCTTTAAAGTCGGGAAAATTTAGACATAATCGTAAAATATCGTGTGCGTTTTTTAAAATCTTAAATCTGTACAGTTGTATAGCTTTTAATCCCTGTCGTATAAATAAATTATTAATATCTTCTTTATAAAATGCAAATCAAAGAAAATAATGATGAATATATTAAGTGTGTGCTGAAATAACAATATGTCACCGTTGTGTAAAGGTAGAGCGTTCACTTTTACCGCAAAATCTTACGGGTTCGTATTCCATCGCATGCATAGTTTTTCCCTTTTTCCTGGCAATGTTTAGCTCACCTTAGCACAACCTTCTCATGGTGTGCTTTCGTGCTCGCCTTTTATTCGTAGTATGTTGTGCGTCGTCCGTCGAGATTGAAACTGGGTCGCATGAGCTCAAAAACTGGGTCACTAGGAATGTTTTTTTTTCTTTGGGTCTCAACTGAGCGTCTTATGGTCGACTGCCCTCTTGTTTTTCATCAGACCTTAGTTGTGCCCAGTGCTTACTGTTTTGTCTGTGCTCAAGATCTTGTTTTTCACAATAATACAGCATTAACTTAAGTTTATTTTTATGCAAATAGTTTTCATTCATGGATTATCGGATTTTATTAAGTACTCAAGCCAATGTATATGGTATTTTTAAAAATAGTTTGTTAGATCCAACTATGTATGTTTGAGGTTAACAACTATAAGATGCACAGTCACATTTTCGAAACTTCACGCTGTTCAATAATTACAGCATTTGAGCGAACGTCGTTTGAACAAAATTACTTTTTTGACGTGAAAGTGAAAAATTATAGAATTTGCATATAAACGCACAGCATTATCTTAAAGCAGTTTAAGTGTTTTCAGTGTGAAATTGAAAGTGATTTACCTGGAGTGAAATACGATACCTACATTCACGTAAATGCCATATAAATTCATGAGTTTACTTCGATTAACTGTGACAAAAAAAGAACGCCCTATACATTAACTTTCTTTATAAAGAAACATTTTTGAAATGGTAAAAAGAAAATGTGTGGTGAACGAATATAATGTCATAGTACTTACAAACCTATTTCCAAAATCCAAGCCTCAGAAAAAGAAATCCCGTAAGTTGAATTGCCGTTTCTTATGACAGATCTTATGATATCAGGTCGAAAGCAGGGTCAGTATTGGGTCATCTGTCCGTTTGAACCTACCCTCGTCGATACGTAAATTATTAGCCTTTACAATTTAATGCGCTCTCGTAGCAAATTTGTGTCGATAAGGGGCATTAAATATGTTAAAACTTTAATTAGAAACACGTGTGTCATTGAACATAAATTAGCCGCGATCTGGGAACATGGGTTTTAAATTTGTAATGCATGTTCGAAAAGTGTCGTCCTTGATTAGCTTGTGCGGAATACCATTTCTGTAAAAACTGGATTATCGCTTATAAGAGACTTCCTCTTTTAAACGAAACATGCAATACACGTGGAAACATGCAATACACGTGGAAACATGCAATACACGTGGAAACATGCAATACACGTGGAAACATGCAATACACGTGGAAACATGCAATACACGTGGAAACATGCAATACACGTGGAAACATGCAATACACGTGGAAACATGCAATACACGTGGAAACATGCAATACACGTGGAAGCATGCAATACACGTGGAAACATGCAATACACGTGAAAACATGCATACACTTGGATACATACAATATACGTGGAAAAATAAAATACACGTGGAAACATACAATACACGTGGAAACATGCAATACACGTGGAAACATGCAATACACGTGGAAACATGCAATACACGTGGAAACATGCAATACACGTGGAAACATACAATACACGTGGAAACATGCAATACACGTGGAAACATGCAATACACGTGGAAACATGCAATACACGTGGAAACATGCAATACACGTTAAAACATGCAATACACGTGGAAAGTGTCGTTCCTACACAGGCTTATCTGCAAAGACATATTACACTCATGTATTAAGCCCCGTTTTCCCAGAGCGAGGCTCAAATGTTAATAATTATTACAACATCATACGATTCTGTGCGTTTTAAGTGGTTCGTACTTTAAGCGGTAATGTAACTTTCTCCGCCTTTTAGTGATTAGTTCATCATGTAACAACATCGCCACGGGTTATACAAACAATGATATCACTTTTGCGATGATTTTATTGCGACGAGATCGTATCTCGTTGTGAGCTCATTTGTTCACTTTATTTTCGCGATGATCAACATAATGATAATGATTGCGCGAAGTTGAACATAACATCCAAGGAAAATAAACACTCTGGGGCTTGTTTTAAAAGAAGTTGATGTATTTAAAACTATTTATGTATGTTGTTTAACATTGAAGAAGATTTACTAAGCCAAAGAAAATATATCGAAATACTACATAGGTGTTGATTAAAATAGACTAATCTATTTGTTTTAATTAAACCAGAATTAGTCACTTCATCTTTCAACGAGCTTGTAGACATCTTAAGACGTCTTAGTTACAAATATATTTGTTTATCATATTCTTTGTAACCATAATGAAACCGGTTCGCATGGCATAAGTATATATTATACCATATACGTGTAAATATGTGAAATTAAATTATTACAATTTCTTGAAATTATAAGTACATGCATACGATACATGTAAGCTTGCAACATGATAAAGAACGCCTGATCTCTGTAGAATCTCCTGAAAACATATGGGCTTGGTTTATGCTTACGTAACAGGAGGAAATTACGTAGCGCTTCCAGGCATTTTATAAAATTACTTTCAATGTCATCATAGGTTAGGCAAGCGTTATGACTTGTGTTAAAGTAAAAAGTTAAACAATCGAGTGTAATGACCTTTCCACAACACTAAACGAAACATTTACACCAAAAATATCAATAATACATTATTGCAATCAAATTGTGATTGCCTTGATTGTGAGAGACTCGCTTGGGGTAAGACTGTTACGCGACTTTCATCGGTAAATCACCCCAGTTTTGTTGAAGATGTTACATGACAATCTATATATATATAAGTCGCAAACCGGTTTCACTGTCACTAGTTGTAATGCGTAATGTCAGAAAAATAACTGGTACGTCTTTGCTCACTTGTTAACTTCTTATGGTTTTGTGTTTATAAAAATACTATCCGTATTTTGTAGGCATTCAAAAGTAATTATGATCGCGAATGTCTTGTTTATATAGTGTTGTGAGTAAGGAATGGCATATATTAACTTTTTACGTAAAACTTTAAGTAGTGAAAAAGAACGGAGTGAATTATAACATACTAGTGCATCTATTCTGCAATTAAACAAGATACATCAGTGACTATAAGGACCTAACCATGCCGGGTCGGGAAAAGAGTTATATAACCCTCTGGCCTCCGATAGAGGTAAGTTTGTTATCGTGAATACCTATGAATACTATGTTCCCCTTGATCATCACCACCATCATCATCGTCGTCGTTAATCTCGTTTTTACCGCTTTCATAACTAAATGTATCATCAGTATTAATCTCCTGATTATCATCCTTATTTTCCTCCTCCTGCTTCTTCTTCTCCTTCTCCTCCTCATCATCATAATCATCAGCAGCATCAGCATAAGCATCATCATCATCATCATCTTCTTCTTCTGCTTCGTCTAATTCATCTTTATCATCTTCATCCTCACATCATCACATCCACTGCTATCGTTATAGTCGTCATCCTCATCTACTTCTTCTCCTTCTTCTGTGTAGTGTACATTCTCAAAGTCACAACGAAAGCACTAAACCACACACAACACTGTCATCTCACCGCCATCATGTCGTGCCCATTTCATGCTAATATATATATCAAAGGTCTTGTTTATGTTCTCTTAGTAACAGTCCAAGCTAATTCTTGTACTTTCATGTATGAAATACATAGCTTATCTTTTTATCCTATGCCAACCTTTTAATGCCTGTTTATTTGTTCCGGGACAAATGCGTTCTTCTGGCAATCAGTGTAATATGCATAACATTGCACCTTTTTGCCAAATGTTTCCACACGATTAGGTTCCAATTAGTATACTAGCAATAAATTCTGCAATTAACCCTTGCATAAAACTACGTAAGCTAAATTAACGGGTTTATTTCTAGTTTATAATTCGCCACATTGCTGCAAAAAGGTACCATGTGCCTTCTAATTTCAATGTAAGAAGGTACCTTTTTGCACCAATAGAGCGAATATCTTGGCACATTTTATGGAGGCGCCGCATATATATGGCAAATATGTTTTTACTTGAATTTCATTTCTTTTAATTGGGGATTTATTTTTAAATAAAATTGTAGCACTATAATAAATGCATACATTTTTATACAAAATTTAGAATGAAACAACTTATACCGGTTATTAAGCCGAAGTAAGACATTCGTTTGAATAATTTTATCAACCGTGCGTTGTGATCAGGCAATTGTTCAAGTATGTGCCTTGTTGTCAAGTAAATGTCAGAAAAATTTGAAAGAAGAAAAGATTATGGTGCTACTCGGGGAATGTAACAAACACACCAATTATAACAGAAATAGCAACTGCATACACAATTGCAGCAACAATGTTAACGTACAGTTTATCAAAGCAATAAACATCAAAAGTGTCATGTAAATAATCGAAAGTATGCGTGCGAAAGCTGCATAACTGTATAATGATGTTTGAACGGAATTATTACGAAGTGTAGTCAAATACATTAATATATATTAGTTGCACAAGATCAAAGGATTAACATTATATCGAATCAAAATAATGTTCACCATAACGTAGCAAAGACATTGCTTTGCATTTTTCCATCGTTAAATCTGCATTGGAAGCTGTGAGACAATCGCTTGAATTACATGCACAGTCTCAAGGACATTGGAAGCCATAGCGACACTGCGTCTAATTGCTTTTTGAAAAAAAAATCCTAGTTACAATTATAAACATTTTAAGAACAAGACTTACATTTGAATATAAAAGCCAGTGCATTATTCTAATATCCAAAACTTCACACAAATTACAACCACCGTACACAAATATAAGTACCGCTGTAAACATTTTAGTACTTCATAACATAAGTTATTATAAAAGCATGCATACATTAGCGTGCTTTTAAAATTATCTATTGGAACACGGATGTTGTCTTATTGTCTTATACGTGGTCGTATGAAGACACTGAAGTGACTATGGTTAGTGATACTGTTAATTATCCCCACGCTTTTTGAAAAAAAGGTGGGGATATTGTGGTGATCTCCGCCGTCCGTCCGTCCGTCTGTCCGTCCGTCCTGGCCACTATCTCCTCCTACACTAAAAGCACTAGAACCTTGAAATTTACACACATGGTAGCTATGAGCATATGTGCGACCCTGCACTATTTGGAATTTTGATCTGACCCCTGGGTCAAAAGTTATAGGGGTTGGGGTGGGGCCGCGTCAGAAATTATCACTCATTTTTTTAGGTTATTTTACATTTACTTCTTTATTTCTACACCGATTCACTTCAAATTGATACTGGACCTCACCTATGACAATACGGTCAATCTCAACCATGCATGGCCCCATTCCCAACCCTGGGGCGCCCCGCCCACATAGGCCACACCCACCAAAAATTTCCATTTACTATAATTTTTTCATTTCTACACGGATTCACTTCAAATTGATACTGAACTTTTGTTATGACATTAGGGTCAATCTCAACTATGCATGGCCCCAATCCCAACCCTGGGGCGCCCGCCCACATAGGCCACACCCACCAAAAAATTCCATTTACTATAATTTTTTTCATTTCTACACGGATTCACTTCAAATTGATACTGAACTTCTCTTATGACATTAGGGTCAATCTCAACTATGCATGTTCCCATAACCAACCCTGGGGCCCCGCCCACATAGACCACACCCACCCAAAATTGCCTTTACTATAATTTCTTCATTTCTACACCGATTCACTTCAAATTGATATTGAACTTCTCTTATGACAATACAGTCAATCTCAACTATGCATGGCCCCATTACCAACCCTGGGGCGCCCCGCCCACATAGACCACACCCACCCAAAATTGCCTTTTTATCCCCACGCTTTTTGAAAAAAAGGTGGGGATATTGTGGTTATCTCCGCCGTCCGTCCGTCCGTCCGTCCGTCTGTCTGTCCGTCCGTCCTGGCCACTATCTCCTCCTACACTAAAAGCACTAGAACCTTGAAACTTACACACATGGTAGCTATGAGCATATGTGCGACCCTGCACTATTTGGAATTTTGATCTGACCCCTGGGTCAAAAGTTATAGCGGTTGGGGTGGGGCCGCGTCAGAAATTATCACTCATTTTTTTAGGTTATTTTACATTTACTTCTTTATTTCTACACCGATTTACTTCAAATTGATACTGGACCTCTCTTATGACAATACGGTCAATCTCAACCATGCATGGCCCCATTCCCAACCCTGGGGCGCCCCGCCCACATAGGCCACACCCACCAAAAATTTCCATTTACTATAATTTTTTCATTTCTACACGGATTCACTTCAAATTGATACTGAACTTTTGTAATGACATTAGGGTCAATCTCAACTATGCATGGCCCCAATCCCAACCCTGGGGCGCCCGCCCACATAGGCCACACCCACCAAAAAATTCCATTTACTATAAAAAAAATTTTAGGTTATTTTACATTAACTTCATAATTTCTACACTGATTCACTTCAAATTGATACTGAACCTCTCTTATGACAAAACGGTCAAACTCAACTATGCATGGCCCCGTTGCCAACCCTGGGGCGCCACGCCCACATAGACCACACCCGCCCAAAATTGCCTTTTACTATAATTTCTTCATTAATACACTGATTCACTTCAAATTGATACTGAACCTCTCTTATGACAATACGGTCAATCTCAACTATGCATGGCCCCATTACCAACCCTGGGGCACCCCGCCCACATAGGCCACACCCTCCCAAAATTGCCTTTTACTATAACTTCTTTATTTTTACACCCATTCACTTCTAATTGATACTGAACTTCTCTTATGACAATACAGTCAATCTCAACTATGCATGGCCCCATGATCAACCCTGGGGCGCCCTTGGGTCAAACATGCGGCGTGGGGATACGCGTCGGCCTCTGCCGCGCCATTTCTAGTGTTTCATATGTTTTAATAACATACTAGTAGTGCAACGCAAGTGCGATTCAAGTAGAAGGAGTTCGGAACACCTTGCTACCCTAATGCTATACAGGACAAAGCAATAAGGCTTCAGGAAAGTTGGACTGTCAACATTTAGGTGGAATTTAGTGAAGTAATGCTTTTTATATGAACATAAGTAAACCGCACTTTATAATTATATGATATCCTGTCAGTTCATTTTCGTCACGCTCATCTTTGGTATTGTCATGAACTGTTGGTTCAAGTCTCAAATGGACACTGATCCTAATATACTTCACGCTTATTTCACGATTCTTATTCCCATAATCCACGGGCTATTTTCCGACATCGCACTAAAGTAAAACTTGTTCATCTCCATCGAGCCATTTTTCGGGAGCTACGGTCATAACATGATTAACTTTCTCTAATCTACCATGATGACTTATGCCACTTCCATCTGTGTCTTATATTGCTTTATTCAAATATCTATACCTTGCGTGGTAATTCAGCATTATCTGCAACAGCCTTTATTGCTCGTCGTATTCAATAAAATATCCCGGGGATCTGGTTATTATCTGATTAATTTTCCTGTGATCTTCCGCGAAACCTCTTGACACTGCTGCATTCAAATTCCTATTCCCGAAGGCATCTGGCCAATGGTTATTGATCCCTGGTCATCAAACCTACCCTGGTAATAACAACCAATTGCAGACCTCATAATACAACGCATGTCATTGACTGTTCATGTGCCTCTGGTATATTGCTACCGTAATTACTCGTTTTAAAGTTTTCGAACACTATTAATTTTCGGACACTCCCTTTTTAGCCAAAATAATTATTTTTTGTGACTCTATGTTTTTGTCCATAATTAATGTCTCCATTTTTTTCGGACAGTATATTTTACAGCGCTATTTCACTGGATTTCTGCTCTGTTTTCACTTATCTGGGACCCTTCGATCATGGTGTTTAACAACCGGATTAAGGTTCTAAAACATGGCATAGAATGCCCTGAGGGCGATGGACCATTACAATTGCGTTAGCTTATTGGGTGTATCTTTCATATTACAATAGCGAACGTTTCTACTTT
The DNA here is from genome assembly GCF_020536995.1 of Dreissena polymorpha. Classification (NCBI taxonomy): domain Eukaryota; kingdom Metazoa; phylum Mollusca; class Bivalvia; order Myida; family Dreissenidae; genus Dreissena; species Dreissena polymorpha. The sequence goes on from NC_068359.1 coordinate 83,465,451, forward strand.
AAAAACTTCATAATATTTTTTTTCATCAAATGTATATATGTATTTATGGTATTTTGCTTTCGATTTCATGTTTTGTTTTTCGTTTGCGAAAGTTTTTACTTCTATGATGTCATAATCACGCGAATATTATTCAATATTTTTTTGTATTCCGAAGCATCGCCGTGATTATATTATGTAAATACGTGTCAACATGTTTGCTAGCACATGTTTTGATTTATCGTCGACAAATTAACATATTTTCTTATAACGTGTATAACATCTGCTATACACAATGGTGAGATCATATTTAGATCAATATGTAAATATGCATTTTAACTTTTTGTTTGATATTTTACAGGTTTTTATTTTATAAAAAATATCAAATATATGCATTTTTATTTATCTGAAGCAAATACCGAAGTGGGAACGAAATACATACCAATATAGAGATTCCTGTTAATCCAACATTCGTATTAAATACATGTACCATTAAATGAAGTCGAACATGATATGTCTCAAATTCTAGTTATGATTGTTTAAAGTGACATAACTGACAGGGGGTGTGTGGGGTTCTTGCCTCATGTTACTTGTTTTGCAATTCCTCTGTGACCATGATTACACTAATCAATGCCCTGATTAAAAGTCTGAATTTCATTTGCATGGTCATTTAAGTCCATGCAAACCATATTACCTTCAATATTTATTACCCCTGGCTAGCTCCATGGTACGTAATTAGTGATAATTCCAGATGGAGAATGGGTACATGTGTTGATATATACTAACTTCCAAAGAAAGTTGTGCATCATTCAGAAACATTAAAAACGCAAAGGTGCGTTTGCAACTCAATTTCCTTATGCCAACGGTGTCAACTAAGTTATGGCACTATTAATGCTGACTGTATAGACCTTGCATGTGGCAAGTATGACATAAAATTATCTGTGTGTTTTTGTGTGATATACTTAATTGATTGATCATTGCACACAACAGAAACCACTTACTCGACATACCCAGCAATATTTAAATGTACATTATTGCGCATTATGCCAGGTAGATATTTTACGTATTCGTTCCCAATAATATATTTTCCAATACGAGCAACTCATTTTCGAAACAGTATCGACGTTGTTGCAGCGATTCCGCTAGTTCTCGCGTTGATGAACGAGAATGGAATACTTTCGCGAGTTGTGCTGTGTACTGTATAATCGCGATCAATAACAAGGGAAAGTGGTGTCATTTCCGAGTCTTTGTAACGAGAAGAATACATTTGATTTTCTTAGTAAATGAATTCGCGTTTAACTATCTTTGATTATATACGGCGATCAGAATCGAAAGTTTTGGGCTCATGTGTGGAAATAAAGATTGTTTATATAACGTAGACATATACATGGATATCTCCGATGTTTCGGTCGATTAGCGCTTCCTGATTTAGTGCTATGATAACAAAGGCGGTGGAAAGTTATTGCCTTCTGTTATTGCAGAGTATTGTGGTGTTATGGTGTTTATGTTAAGGATAAAGTGTGTGTTGATTCAGGAAAGTGGAGCTATTGTTTGTGTATATTAAGGAAGAGGGTAAACGGGGAAAACCGGGGAAAATGTCGCCAGGTATTATAAGCGACGTGGATTATGACACTTACTTTGAAAGGCTCAATGAGGTAATTTACACTTGCCGTTAAAGGGACATGCTCACATACTTTCACTGAGAATTGAACAACAAATCGGGCTATGCTCTGTGAAAAATTGATTTAATGCATGCGCGTAAAGCGTCGTCAAAGATTAGCCTGTGAAGTCCGCACAGGATAATCAGGGACAACACTTTCCGCCTAAACTGGATTTTTGCTAAGAAGAAACTTCCGTCAAACAAAAAATATTTAAAGCGGAAAGTTTCGTCCCTGATTAGCGTGTGCAGACAGCATAGGCTAATCTGGGACGACACTATACGCACATGCATTAAACCCCCTTTTACACAGAGCACCGCCAAAATGTATACTCTTTCTTTATACCCACATGCGTCAGATATATAGATTGCACGCACAAGCATAGGCATATTAACGCGACGATTAAATTAAAATGTAAGTCTCGCTCTCGGAAAACGAAGCTGAATGCGTGTGCGTAAAGTGTCGTCCAAGATTAGCCTGTACAGCTCGCGCAGGCTAATCAAGCACGACACTTTCAGTTTCAATGGATTAATTTGTTTCGTTTAAAGAAAGACTTTTCTAAACGAAATTCAAGTCCAGGCGGAAAGTTTCGACTTTGTTAAGCCTTTGCGGACTGCAGAGGCTAATATAGGACGACATTTTACGCACAAGCATTAAACACCGTTTTTCCAAGAGCGTGCCTCATAATGTTATTTCTCGAAGGAATTAGGTCAATACCCCAACTACATTTCTTTAATCGGGTGAAACACGTGCACGAACTAAGCTGTGTATGAATATTAGACACAATTCAAGTGTATATTTAATGCACATAATATAGTTCACACACATCGTGTTTGTTTGGGAGCTTTAACTCAATTGTGTAATCATGCCTCCAAAACATATTAGTACATTTAAGGATTTTCCAGCCAGAATTCAAATTTCAGTTTTATACGTTTCTTCTCTTAGGAATTTTTGAAAACACAAGTTTTTCGAATTTTACACAAACAAATGCATGTTCCTGTTGTGCCGTTAGGGTTACCTAACTTAATGATTTTGATAGTGCCACTGTGGTGATTTCCTTTGTATGTAAATATCCAGAGTGTGTCCAGCAATGCGGTCTTTAAATCCAACATTTAAAATTCGAAGAATGTTAAGCTTGTGTGGATAAAAGTGCTTTCCCAATCTTACAATAGAAACATATTTAAAAAGCGTTACAGAGTAGACGAACAGTCGATTATTACTCTAAACTCTATATTTGTCTCAACTGTCACCGTGTCATAAACAGGACGTGAAAGGGACATTCATCAAACTTGTGGTAATGCAATCAAAATGGCGCGCAATAATCGCATAAACGTTCGGATTTCCAAACCCGGAGTAGTGTACTAAAAAGTGGTACTTCCTTGGGATTTAAACTTGCGACCTCCAGATTTACAGTTTTAAATTAACCAACCAATCGAAATTGTCTTTAAATTATAATATAAATGTATATTCGCTTAAATAAAAGGCTAGTAGATGATAACTAAACATTCCTGTTAATGCATATACATTTAATTTTGCAGACATTTGTGCGTGCACATATTGCTGTGCTGATTTCCCTATTCATTAAAAAAACACGTGCACATCGTGTATATTAAAAGTGTTCTCTGAGTCACGTTAAAAGAAAATACACAATATTTTGTACGAACTGATTCAGGTTTGACCTACACTTAACCTTTTAAAGGGAAATGTGCATAGCCTTAAAGCGACATCATCATATTTTTAAATTTATTTCAAGTGTCATGAAAAGCATTTTGTCACAAAATTATGTATTTAAAATACTCTTAAATTGTTTTAAAAGCAAGATATAAGTTAAATAAAATATTGCCTGCACAGTTATTCGTACCTGGTCCATGAGACAAAAATCTAATAATATAAGTCAAGTTAATTACAGGGTGTATTATTATTTACCAATTTCGGTAAATTGACTTTAATGAACATTATTTTGGTATATAGTATAATAACTATTTTTTTTCGCTTTTTTGAATACAATGTGAACATGCGTTTTGAATGTAAACCCATGTATTATGAAAACATATGTAATTTGTCAATGTGCAAACATGTCCCTTTAAACTAGTTAAACTTCAACCGACTCTATTGTTCAGCTATGAAAACATGACCGATACTGTTTGGTTTACTACTAACAATTGTGCGCTTTTTTCTCCAAAATAATCTCGCTTACCATCCTATCCGATTTGTGTGGATTCACGAATTTTTTGGTAAACACACATTTTTGTGCTTTTCACAGCCGGGTTCTGTTAAATTAGTCATTTAATCTTGGCTGTGTATTGGGATGTTAAAATCACTTGAGCGAAACTGGTGGTGTTGTAAAAGGAGTATTTAAGAGTAGGTACATGTTCATTCTTTAGATTAAATATGTGAATTTAAATGGTTTCTACTAAGATATGGTATGATTTAAAAGGTAGTGTTATATAATAATTTATATGTAAAATGTTTCAATTTCGTGTTAGTAAATACAAATATGTGTCTGAGTGGTGCTTAAATTGTGTTTCTTTAATCATGCAATGTTTAATGGTGGACTATATAGGTAATTTTATTTTACTTTCAGTTTATTTAAATAAGCTTTTCTTTGCATGTTTGTTTTAAAAATAAGATAGTTTTACTCACTTTGTTTGTGATAGAAAGGTATTATTTACGATTATTTTCTGCTTTAAGGATAACAATAAAAAACGTTGTTGAATGAAAATGAAGAATAGCATTGTCTGTATCCTATGGAAGTTAAAAGGGAGTCTAGTGAGAACATTGTTTTTATCGAGTCAGTGCGCTGCTTTTTAGTTCTGGTCATAAGAATGTTCACATCTTGTCCGAAGATTGTTGTTATCTATTCAGTGCATTGTTTTATCGGCATTATATATTTACAACAGAACACTTTTATTTGGAACAATCTGAACCGACCTATATTTTTTGTCAAACCATATATATAGATACACTCACATACTGATCAGTACATGTTATAATCATCATTATTACCACCGACAGCATGATCATTATCTTATCAACAATATCATCATCATCATCATCATCATCATCATCATCATCATCATCATCATCATCATCATCAATACCATCACCATCATCATCATCATCATCATCATCATCATCATCATCATCATCATCATCATCATCATCATCATCATCAACAACAACAACAGTAACATCAGCTTCATCGTCGTCGTCATATTTCAAAGAGTTCAATATTATACAAATCTCCCTGTCAATTTCATTATTCGCGCTCATACATAATCGATACACTGTAATTTTATTAATTAGCCCCTCGTGGTTCGTTATTGAAGCAAACTTACCGATGTACGAAAAATGTTTAAGTTCTTCGCCGCGGAACGGATCTAAGTTCCAAGACCCGGAGGTTGTACAAAGTGTCCCCAACTATGTTCACGATGTGAAATGTTACACTACTGATCGCGTCAGTAGTTTAGCACGACGCAGTTTAACCTGGAAGGACTTCAATAGGCATTACAGTTTTCACAGCGCATAACAATTGGTTCGATGAATAATTAATGGTGACGTTCTGGAAAACTGGAGACCGTATTGTACCTGGTGGCTACACGGTTGTTTGTGTTGGTTTAAGAATCGACCTAAGAGTGCCTATATATATTATCAGTTTTTCGAGAACGATAACAGTTTATGCTTTTTGAGAACCATTTTATACGGAATCCGGATAGTGCCATCTATAATCTCGCCTTTCTTTCATCAAGGGCGACACTAGGCACACGAAGCGATACACGATTTTTCGCGAAAGTCGCGGCGTCGCACGATATTTTGCTCGACAGTCGCGGCGACGCAAGAAAGTTTGCACGACAGTCGCGGCGACGCATGATATATTTAACACCATATATCGCCTTTTGGGCTACCTACACAAGGGCGATTTATCCGCCCTTAAGTACAGAAAAAAGGAAACAGGTTGAAGGATGTATGATAGTATTAAATTTAAATTTTGAAATGAATTTAATAATAAAGTGAAAACACATGACATAGTAGATTAAAATATGAATGTGCATGTCTTTGTAAATTATGTGCATATTCATATATGTTATAAAATTAATACAAGCATTTAAACAGGGGTAAAAAAGAAACATGCTCACTCGAAAAAGGTCGTTTTATACTTGCCGGCAACATAGAAGTATTGTTGTTTTAAAAGGCATTGAACGCGGCCTTTGTTAAGAAAAGTTTAAATGTATGAGTGCTATTGAGGCAAGAAAGTGATGTACGAATTATTTCCGTTATTTAATATTAAAAACAAAAACACAAGCAGCAAATAACAATCAATGTGATACATGTTCGCATGCGCAGTTGTCCATTGAGAAATAAGTCGATAAACGACGTCGTTATTTATGACCATTGCTCCATCCATAGGGTTCGCATTTAGTTTCTGATCTTCGTAGAGACAATGCACGAAATAATAGTTGTACAACCTCTCATTCAAACTCAAAACAAGGTATTGAACCAAAGGCGCAGCGATGTTAAAATGTGACTGACTTACTATGTACAGATCATGGTCCAATTTAAGAAAGCGGCATTATACTAACGAATAAACAATAAACCCATGCTAAGATACTCCAGGGTTCACATATGCATACACTCCTGCTACTACTGTTGCCATTAACATAATGCAATAAATGAAGAATTATGTGTTTCACAGCGGTAACTACAAAGGAAGACTCAATATTAAAGCAATTGTTGATTTTTTTTAAACAATGATAAGTGTGAGGCGAATACGAGTTCAGATCATCACGATCAATGTGCTCGCCTTTTTATCATAACGAGGTAGGATCGTAATAATGGTCGCATGCCGTTATATAACATAATTTAGGTCCATATAAACAAATATTTGTCGATCTGGTTCATGGATATAAAACAGTTCATGCTGATGGGTCTGATTATGCCGATGAACTTTGGGGTCTAAACAGTAAACCCCCATTGACCGCAGTAGACTTTCGGTACCATGTTCAACGTTCGGTTTGATTTCTCGTTGCAGATGGCGTCATCGACAGGCATGAAGTGCTACAAGTCATCCACGCTGGACTTCTGTCCAAAAGGTAGGCATATATTTTCGCATCATTTATTAGGATTTGTTTGTACTTCCGTCCAAATATGTTGTGATATTTCACACATTTTTATTTTCGAGTTAATATAAATATATACTTTATCAAAATACACCCCGCACAACAAAGCTGTACGGGGGTATACTGACTTTATGTAGTACGTCAGTCCATTGTTTAACCCATTTATTCCTAGTGGACTCTCCCATCCTTCTAATTTGGATCAATTTATTTCCAAAATTGGGGATGTTTAGTATATTTATTTCTATATTTAGATTATTTCTTACAGAAATTCCTTTAAGCAAACAGCGCAGACCCCGATGAGACGCCGCATGATGCGGCGTCTCATCAGGGTCTACGCTGTTTGCCAAGGCTTTTTTTCTAGACGCTAGGCATAACTGGGTTAAAATCTTGTCCAGGGCATATCTTGAAAGCTATAAAAGGTATCAATTTCAATCTTCATATGTAGTTACCTCTTATGGACGATATGTGCATCGCACATAAAATCTTACATTTTTGTCCCATACACCTCATCGCCTTCTATATCTATGTACTAAAATTGTGTCCGGAACACATATCGAAAACTAAATGAGGTATCGTCTTGACACTTTATATTTATGTATATATGTTTCATACAGGCGATATTCGGTGCACAAAAGCCATAGAAAACTTAACTCGTGTGCATTAAGCTTTAGAGTTATTGACTGTGTTTAATTATCCCCCGCCATAGGCGGAGGATATTGTTTTGGCGTTGTCCGTCCGTCCGTCCTTCCGTCCGTCCGTCCGTCCGTCCGTCTTAACGTCCTTCCGGAGCCATATCTTGGAAGTGCTTTGGCGGATTTCATTGAAACTTTGTATGAGTATATATATATATATATATATATATATATATATATATATATATATATATATATATATATATATATATATATATATATATATATATGGATAATAGGATGATGCACGCCAAATAGCATTGTACACCATCTGATAATACCAGAGTTATGGCCATTTGTATCTTGAAATAATGCTTTGTGTGTGTGTCCAGAGCCATATCATGGACGTGCTTTTGCGGATTTCATTGAAACTTGGTATGAGTGTCCAGAAGCCTATTGGCGGGGGATATCTCAACGAATTTGCTTGTTTTGTACATAAAACCAGAGCAAACTTCACGGACAACAGTTGTTAAAACTGATTTGCCCTCTGACAAAGCGGCATGCGATGTATTTTTCAGGAACGACAGTGATACTTCTAGTTTTACTGCCGATATATAAATCTGTTTACTTGTTTTTCGGAATATCTTTTATCTTTTTACATAGAGGATATTTGTTGGATTCAACAACAAATTTTCTTTTTATTTTATGCTTAATTTCACAGGTCATAAACATTGTTAAAGAGTTTAACTAAAGAATTTTGTTGGGAACATGACGTCATTTCGTCAAAAAAAATGACGTCATTTAACATAGCCAGTGAAAATTATCGATAATTTTCACTGATAATTTTCATTGTTTGAAACAGTGAAATTATCAGTTTTAATTCACTGATATTTCTCTATAAACCACCGGAAAGCATAAAATAAAAGTATATCATTTTGGAAAACAAAGCAATACTCAAGTTTTACATTGTAACAATCTATATATAAACACGTACAATTTTCAGATTTTACACTATGAATTAATTTCAGCAAGATTGTTTTATTTCCTCCTTTATCAAATTTTAAGTACAGTCATCTGAACCAGAAGTATTTATATATCAACAAGTGTAGGCTATCAGCTTTATTGGTGAAATAATTGTTGCGGTTGTTGTTGTTGCTGTTGTATACGTTGGTTAACTAACAATGCCTTCGTCAGAATAGCATGTCAACGATTGTATGTCTAAAACCTGTCATGCAATATGTACCATGGTGTATAGTATCAGCAAAAAGGATGCATACCATCATTTCGAAAGCTTTCAGTGTAACTTAAGTCGTTCACATGTGTCATTTGAAACTTCAACCGTAGGGTTGTGTTGCTGTTATTTCGCAACAATATCCTGTTCTTTGTCGGGTACACAATTTGACAGGTGAGATGGAATGATTAGACGACGACACGGCTTGTTTCTGTCAAAGTAGGGGTAGATGTGTGTTGTTTTCCAATTTCATCTCATGTCAGCCTGAAGATTCTCTTACGCATTTGAGGCTCGCTTTGGGAAAACGGATCATAATTCATGGCGTCAAAGTGTGGTCCCAGCTTAGCTTGTGCAGTCTCTGCACGCAAATAACTTTTTTCAAAAATAGTACGGTGCGAGTTTTGCACGACCGTTTAGTGTATTCAGACCGACTGATTAAAATCGCAGCCTTACATCACAGCGAGAATTGGCATCAGTCCTACTTCACTCTGAAACTGTTCTAGACCCCCGGGGTCTCGGGTATTTACAAAACATACTCTAAAATTTGGCTATATACCACCATTACGCGTTTTTGCATAACCTTCTTACTATAGCACAACCATGCATAAGTGCAAATTCTTTGATTTCATACAACCGAATATTTAATGAGTTTGTGTACCTACGCAGCACACGGACACGGTAATGGAGGATACTTCCGATTTATGTATTTATGCATTTCTAAATCATCTCGTGCTATCGACCCGTGACTGGTTGTAACTATCAATAATCAAAACTCTGATACCGTGAATATTCTTTTAAGAAGAAAACACATAATTTGACGTTACATACTCGCAAATGAATGCTCAAAAATATGCAGTAATTAATATTATTTTTACCCGATGTAATTTGTTCGGCCAACAGTCTAAAACAGAACATGAACTAAAATCATTCAAATTTCATAAACCACAGAGAGAAAAGTCACTGTAAATAGCAATTTCTACTAGGACATGTTTGATAATATCATTTTTAAATAGCGTTACGTATCAACAATATCATTATCAGTTTAACCCTCTCCCCCATAAGAAGCAAAGTGGAAATGGCTTTTGCAACCAGCGACCAGTCACTGTTCAGTCTGTTCAGGTTTTATTCTGTTTGCTGCTCATCAGTATCTTAAGATTGGAAATGAATCCTTTAAAACTTGAATTAAGTAAGAAAGGTCCTTAATTAAAATTAACTTTCTAAGGGACTACGAATGCGTCAAAATACGTATCTTATTGGTAAAGGGTTAAATACGTGTCTAAGTGGTAAAGGGTAAAATAAGTATCTACGTGGTAAAGGGTTAAATATGTATCTAAGTGTAAAGGCTTAAATATGTATCTAAGTGGTTAAGGGTTAAATACGTATCTAAGTGGTAAAGGGTTAAACACGTATCTCAGTGGTAAAGGGTTAAATACGTATCTCAGTGGTAAAGGGTTAAATATGTATCTAAGTGTAAAGGCTTAAATATGTATCTAAGTGGTTAAGGGTTAAATACGTATCTCCGCGGTAAAGGTTTAAAATACGCATCTAAGTGGTAAAGGGTCGAAATAGTTCATGTTTGCTTACCAACATACATGTTTCAGAACACACCCATTAGCCCATTCATGCCTAGCGTCCTGAAAAAAGGACATTGCAAACAGCGTAGACCCAGATGAGACGCCGCATAATGCGGCGTCTCATCTGGGTCTGCGCTGTTTGCTTAAATGAATTTCTGTAAGAAATATTCTAAATATAGAAATAAGTATACCAGACACCCCTAATTTTGGAAATAAATTGATCCAATATAGAAGGATGGGAGAGTCCACTGGGCATAAATGGGTTAAGATGGAATGCCTAGTTCTCGCTTTATGCTTATCAGTCAAACGCCCATCTGTCCAGCCCGCAGTTGCTTATCGCCCATCTGTCCAGCCCGCAGTTGCTTATCGCCCATCTGTCCAGCCCGCAGTTGCTTTATTTATCAAACCTTTCAGTTTGCATTAAAACTGCACTTAACTCCAATCATCCCGACGATATTGATTAAAACAAGTGAACACGATCACAGGGAAGTGTTTTACTCTCTACTCTTTTTTAGCTTTTAAACAAATTACAAGCTCTTGAGAGAACGAGACAAAAATACAACGCGGAAGAAAACAAACTGTCAATTAAGTTTCTGCCATTTTGCGCACAGCGATTTTTACTAGGAAACACATTTAACAGGGTTTCAATATGTGGAAACATCTGTTTTAATAGGGTTGTTAACATCTGTTGGAAGATTTCCAAGTACAAGGAGTGTTGTTAATCTAGTGAAAGAAAATCTTATAAATCATTGCATAACTTTCGTTTATCATTGTCGTAATCGTTTTCATCATTATGATCATCACCATCGTCGTCGCCAGCATCAGCAGCAGCAGCAGCACCATCATCATCATCATAATCACCAACGCAATCATCTTGTTCAGTAGCATTAGCCTTGGCAGTAGTAACATCAGTAACAAAAAAACTCAATCATTACCATTATGATATTTATCATAAAAATCATCATGTTGTCCTTCTCATACATATTATGACAACCATGATGATAAAACTCATTATCAATGTCCTCCTCATTTCCTCACCATTGCCAGCAGCAGATTCATTCTTGAAACAAGTATGCTAATAGATGCATAATAATATTGATCTCCTTTGTCGACATATTACAACATCACGCATTCATTATAGATGATTGGTGTTATTACAAAAAAAGACAACTGCATTTCTACCTGTCTGTCTATGCGAAGCATGTTACAGGGTGCAGTAGAGTGACAGTTTATAAGTCACAATCAGACAAGTGGTTTCGTTGATGTGATGTCCAGGGCCCGTATACACCAAACCATTCATAGACTTATGAATAAACAACAGACTCGTTCAGAGTTTGAATGTATACAGGTGTCACAGGGTGAGAAAATTGTGCGACCAGTCCGGGACTCGAACCCGGGACACATCGCTGACAGGACGAGTGCTCTCCCGACTGAGCTAACCGGGCTGCCACACAACTCCACTAACGTGACAAAGTTCAGACCGTGACATACACCCCACTTGAATATGTATTCTTCCTCGAATACAGGGATACGGGGTGATATATATTTAACCATGGGCCTCCGTAGGAGTATACCCAGGTAACGTCACGGGTCCCCCGTTGGGCGCCAAATGTCTCAGGGTGAGAACATTGTGCAGCCAGTCCGGGACTCGAACCCGTTACACATCGCTGACTGGGCGAGTGCTCTCCCGACTGAGCTAACCGGGGTGCCACACAACTTTTCCTTTAACGTGACCAAGTTCAGACCTTGCACGGGCCTCCACTGGTGATAATGTCATTAAAAAAACGGTCTACATGAAGAATGATATAGATAGAGTTGTTTGTTATCAAGTTTGACTCAAAATGCAAGCGATTGTTGAATATATCATTTTAAAGAATAGTCTTTATTCTTAGACTTAAGTCTAATATTTTTTTTTGGTGAATACGAGTCCAGTCCTTTCTTTTTATGTGTCCACGGCCAAGCAAGGAAATGTTATATGATGTGATGTCCATTTAGTGTGATTGCAACTCGTTTCAAGCTTGTCTTGCCTTTAGTGATATTTATAGAACCATACAGTGAAGTCATTGGACAAGAGCCCAAACAAGTTTGCATGTGATGAAACTTTGTGGAAAAAATATTTCGTAGAACCCACATAATGACTGTGGTGGTCGTGAGCCATTTCGCAGGCATGTCAAGTTAACTGCGTCCGTATGTTTGTTTATCTGTTATAAAAATATGTCCTTTATGGTTTGGACCGAAAGTATTTTCATCTGTGAAAGATAATTCATTTTTGGAAGATAGTGTTTTCTCTTAAGATAGTCCTACTTTACGTTTTCTATATGTGCATTATGTGATGTTGAAACACCCAGGTAAATATGCGCGTTGAAATCGCTGGAATTGACACCGGCGTTTAAGAGGCAGATAATTGACAATTATTTCACATAAACCAGACATTGTTATCACTCTAATAAATCACGCATATGTAGCAGGTTCCATTGCCCCTGCCTCAGAATCTGGAAGTCTATATCGGTATTCTGATGCTATCTCGAGATAATCGAGATTTCTACTCCGAGATCGTCCGTTCGCGTGTTATCAGTATGGAATGGGGACGCCCTATGATATCAGAGATAATAAAAGCTGCTTGCATCTCCCATTTTGATAAGACTCCATGTTTATTTACCTTTACCTGTTGAAACTTCAGCGCATATTTATGATACGCTATCTTCATGCGCGATGAAACTGCGAGCAACGCTTGCCAAAAACGTATTGGCTAAGCTATTTACAGATAGTTTGCACTGATTGATGGTACATGAAACGTTACATAGAACGTCTTATAATAATAAATTATACAATCGTTGGATTAAGCTGATTGTGAGTCAAAATGCCCCAGATGTAGTTTCTGCTTGTGACGAGGAGGTCCCGATCCAAACATGAATCAAGGAACTTTGTGAAGATCTTTCCAAAGACAAAACGTCTGGGTTATTCCCATGCTGTAAAGGCATTAGGAACTTAACGCATGAGCAACAAGTGTAGTCCTAGATTTGCTTGTTAAGTCCGCACAGGCTTTTCAGGGACGACACTATCAACATTTATGCAAGAACATATGTTTATGACAAAAATGTAGTGTCTGGTAAACTGTCGTCCCTATTTAGCTTGTGAAGTCCTTAAAAAGGGCTAATCAGAGGCGAGAATATACGCACATGCGCGAGAATATACGCACATGCATAAAGCCCAAGTTTCCCAGAACGCGACTCAAATCATACTGTAATAAACAAGAACTTTGAATACATTCATCACAATACCAAACAATATATTTCTGTCTGAAACAAAGCTCTGTCGGACCGTATTTGGTACAAAAACGAATATGTACAAGTTTGTACCATATTCGGCCGAATATGGTACAACTGTCTAATTGTACCATATACGTATCTGCAGTTTTGGGGTAAAATGCCTGACCGAATATGGTACAAACTTGTACCATATTCGGATGAAAAATGTACCACATTCGTTCCGAATATGATACACACTCATCATCGTAATCATCATCATCATCATCATCGTTATCTCATCATCATCATCATCATCATCATCATCGTTATCTCATCATCATCATCATCATCATCATCATCATCATCATCACATCAATTATCAACACCCCAATGATCATCATCGTTGTTATCTTAACCAACACCACCATCATCATCACCATCAAAACCAACATCATCATATCCATTATCATGATCGTAATGGTGATCACAAAAGTTTTTTTTGTGATGATAATGACAGCGATGTTTTCGGTCGATAATGAGGATGTTGTGATGATGATGACGACGATGAGAATATCATTATCATCATCGGCCAATAAACATCGCCATCATCATCATCACAAATATTTTGTTATCATCATCATCATTATCATCATCGTCGGCCGATAAACATCGCCGTCATCATCATCTAAAAACTTATCATCATCATTATAACCATCATCATCGTCCGATAAACATCGCTGTCATCATCATCCCAAAACGTTTGTTATCATCATCATCATCATCATTATCATCATCATCATCATCATCATCACCACAATCATCAAACCCCAATCATCATAACCACTGTCATCATCATCACCACCACCATCATCATCACAATTTTTTTACCATCATCATCATCACAAATGTTTTGTCATCATCATCATCACATATTCATTTTACATTTTGTATTTTATAATTTGTTTCATTCAAGAGATTCAACAAACTTGTACTTTTTTCATTTATTGGTATACTGACAGGATTTTTCAAAGTAATATTGAAGAACATAGAACAGCATTTAAATTTTAATCCAACTGTAGCATTTTGACAAGACATAATATACATATATACATTCATTTTAGTAGCAGCCAAAATATCCCAAATGTGCTTCGTAAAAAGTTACCAGTAAATGAGCAAATGACAACAAATTTCCGGTAGAAGAACATAATCATCAATCACAAAAATAACATAACAGGTTTCCAAACACCGATATACATGTATATTTCACCTGTAATGTCTGTACATGACATCTATGATATCATACCAACCGATTCCACTAACACGCAAACGCAGCCATGCGTTTGCCCATTTTGGCCCCTTGATGATTTCTTTTATTGCCGAAATAAGACCGCTGTTTCTGCCCGCTCTTGTTAATAGGAAACGAACGCTAACAGGATTTCTGTTACTAGTATCTAGTCCAATATCCGGCCGAATGTAAATTCTAGGTGTTTGCAAACTCATTGACCTTATTAAATCTCTAAAGGGTTTGCCGACCTTCGCCAACACAAACTGGATTGACGGGTTTGATTGTATGCAGAACTTAAAAATTTCAACTTGAATGTGAAGTGGTAACATCAGAAATGGAAAAGTCGTTCGCTTCTGTGCCCTCCTATTGTTTATCATATCTTGAAGCTCTTTCAGGGCTGAACACACAGAGACGTCACCGTTGTCGCCAGAGTCACCGTTGTCGCCGGAGTCACCGTTGTCGCCAGACGCAGCGTTGTCGCCGGAGTCACCGTTGTCGCCGGAGTCACCGTTGTCGCTGGAGTCACCGTTGTCGCCGGAGTCACCGTTGTCGCAAGAGTCACCGTTGTCGCCAGACGCAGCGTTGTCGCCAGATGCAGTGTTGTCGCCAGACGCAGCGTTGTCGCCGGAGTCACCGTTGTCGCCAGACGCAGCGTTGTCGCCGGAGTCACCGTTGTCGCCGGAGTCACCGTTGTCGCTGGAGTCACCGTTGTCGCCGGAGTCACCGTTGTCGCAAGAGTCACCGTTGTCGCCAGACGCAGCGTTGTCGCCAGATGCAGTGTTGTCGCCAGACGCAGCGGTGTCGCCGGAGTCACCGTTGTCGCCAGAGTCACCGTTGTCGCTGGAGTCACCGTTGTCGCCGGAGTCACCGTTGTCGCAAGAGTCACCGTTGTCGCCAGACGCAGCGTTGTCGCCAGATGCAGTGTTGTCGCCAGACGCAGCGGTGTCGCCGGAGTCACCGTTGTCGCCAGAGTCACCGTTGTCGCCAGACGCAGCGTTGTCGCCTGACGCAGCGTTGTCGCCAGACGCAGCGCTGTCGCCAGAGTCACCGTTGTCATACGACTGTTCTAAGCGTGATATTATGTCCTTGTACACGCGTTGATTGATACGGATACTAACGTAATGCATGCCAAATCCTTCTGGGAAATACCCCAATGCAATTGTTCCAACATCACCATCGAACTTTCCATCTGCTGACACAATTGATGAGTGTTCTAGTCCTCGGGTAGAAACTACCAGGCACTGCAAATTATATTCTCTCATAAGTGCAATGAGCGTGAGGTTGTCGCCGTATGTCCCATTCTTAGACATATTCTTAACGTATTCATCAAATGTTTCATCATAGACAAAAGTTTCATAGAAATATCTGTTTTCTACAATGTGATGGACTGCTTCCTTACGTAAAGCATCTACGTCTTTGTATATACCAATTTTACCAAGTTGATGCGATATAGCAGCAAATTGACAATTTCCATCCGGATTTGGGTCCATGGCAATATTCACCCCATCCAACAACTGCAGATTTTCATGGTGTGTTAAAACATGATAGTACTTAGTTCTGTGATTTTGTTTCTCTGAGCGGTTCTGTTTTAATGAATGTTTTTTAATTTTTCGTTGTTTCTCTAACGCAACAGTTAGGCTAGTCATGTTTTCGACCCCAACCGATTTGCTTACGAATCCAAGTTCGGGTTTGTTCGGTACTTGAAATGACACGATATAAACACCATTTCGTTTTACTTTTTCTACCTTGCCTTCGATAACATATCTTTTGGTTGGCACCCTGGATTTTCGAAAGGGATAGCGAATTAATACTGTCTCTCCTACTTTGTACTTGCTTGGGGAAGTTGCGTTTTTCAACAGCGACCTGTAAGCCTTTTTATTTGCTCGCCGTATGGTTTTCTTTATTTCACGAGAACTATGACGTTCTTTGGTAAAAACATGACTTCTTCCGTAGTAGGCTTCAAAGGGCGTGAGACCCCCAAGAACTCGTTTGAAACTTGTGTTTATGGCATAGGCTAAATCTTGAAGCCCTTCGACCCAGTTAAATCCACGTTTACTTTTTGTTGCAAATAGAATCTTGGCCTTTATAACACTGTTTGACCTTTCACACTTGCCCTGTGATTGAGGATGATACGGCCTACTATTGATCATTTTGATGTTGTACTTGTTCAACAAAAGTTTCATACTAGGGCCTTTAAATTCCAGTCCGTTGTCACATTGGATGATGTCAGGGGCAAGGTTAACCATCAACACGTCCTCTAATGCCTTTGCAACTTCACGCGAACTCTTCGTTTTCAGGGGTTTTGGCATAACGTACCTAGAATAAACGTCCACGACTTGTAGAATATAACTGTATGTGGACCCCTTGTAGCTAACACTTTGATTTTTCATGTTAATTATGTCAATCTGCCATCTTTTGCCTGGTTCCTCTTCTGTAATTGTCTTTGGCTTTGGCTTGTTTGTAAATCTCGGATACTTCTCATGGTAATACTTGCTATTGTACAGTATTTCAAGGATAGCTTGTTCCGAGAACCCCGTGTAATTTACTTTCAGTTTGTTGTAAATAACCCTTGCTCCACATCCTTTGTTTTCCATGAACATCTTCTCAACAAATCTAGGAAGATCTTCTTTCACAAGGACTTGCTTTCCGCCACACAATAAAGAACCCCGGTCACCAAGCTCGAAGTCCTTACGTTTTCTAATCATGGCCAAACAATTATTCTCTTCAGGTGTCCGTTTCTTCACAGGGACATCGAACGATCCGTTTAAACATCTGACAATAATGTCGTACTTCGACCTGGGCAAGCACCCTAATTGCTTCCTTTTTCTCCTAATTGCTTCCTTCATCTGAAATAATATAATAAGTTATTATACATTGATACTTTATTAGTTAATAGAGCTTGTATTGAACACCGCGTGTCGAAAACGAATGTCTCACGACATGAGCTGAGCTAAAATCACTCGTCTGATAGCTCCGCTAAAATTTACAATCCGAACTTCCGGGCAATATGCGCAATGAAAGTAGCAAGTACTTCATGTAAAGTTTCATTGAAATCCAACCGAATTCAAATTCAGGGGAAAAATAGCGGGCAAACTTATGGCGGTCAACGGACAAACGGTCTGTAGAAACCAATGCTACGTGGATGGAAGGGATATAAAGAAGGGGCCCTGGGGGCCTAGGTCGCTCACCAGAAGTCACGACTAGGCAGGGTTCGAAGGTCAAAGACCTATAAACTCCATAAAATTTAAAATGTTCAAATCTACAGATTACAGGAGCTCGATCTGATTTTGGTGGAAAATACACTTTCGAAAAAATGACTGTAGCTTAAATATTTTAGCAGTTTAGGAGTTACGCACCCGGAAGGAATGCCACGGACAATTGGATAGACGGACGGACAACTGCAAATGCACTCTGAGGGGGGGGGGGGGGCATAAAACATAAAAATCAATGCATGTTAAAACATCAATGCATATTAAGACAACTGAAAATTAAAATTATGTACAGTACTTACTGTCAAGAATTCTTTTGAAGTTTGAAGAAAGTTTGGATTTCAATTCTTTCTAGTCGAAAATCACAACTTTTCTTGCCGACCGCCAAGTCAAATATGGTTACTGACTTCTGAGTAAGACTCGTGTGCAAAATTCCCGCCTTTTTAAAGCGGCACGTTATCAAAGAAAAAATCGGAAACTTCAAAGCTTTGTCGGCTTCTCAGCAATATGACGTCGGAACGACAAATCAACTTTACAAAGTAATGTTTAGGAATACAGTCACACCTGTCTAAAGCAGCCAGTCAAACATCCTTATTTTTGGAGAGATATATTCATTTAAAAGAGCTCAAAATCTCTTAAATCGGATTTTGGTGAAAATACACTTTCGAAAAAAAAAGTTTTAAAAATTTTAAAATTGCTATTAATGA
>NC_068359.1:83486587-83594087 GCF_020536995.1 Dreissena polymorpha
TTCCATGTTTTAGCGCTGATTGACGGACCGTTAATGAGATATCTTAAGAAAGCTTTGTGTGGTTTTATATTGGAAATATTCCATATATGATCATATAGTCCAATTGATTGTTGCAACCCCCTCAATTTTTCGTGCTACGATTCTTCCAGCAATGACTTTAATGTTATAGCTCAATACCTGAGTTATCGCCCTTGTACACATATTATTATACACGGATTTGTTGCCAAAACGCCAACAACAACAAAAGTGTATTACAGACCCAGCAACACATTATTCCATTTAATGATATTTACAGTAAAAGTCTACCTTAAACGTTTTAATTTAATGATACTTCCTTGGTTCATTCGAAATGAAAAAAAATGTGACATTTTTGCATCGAATCATAATACCATATTGTCAAAGCAAAATGGAATCTTTTTAAATTTCCAATTTAAACGAATACGTTTGACACGACAGGGTCATCGCTCAAATTATATATGTAAAACAGTATTCATCCATCTTGATTCAGGCCGCTTTACGATGTGCAAGATATTGGCATGCTCTTGGCACCACAAGTCACCTGGTCGTCTTCATTTTGCAAAAGTGGTGTATAATACAACACCGATGCTAATGAAATGATCGATTTTCTCTTTTGTGAAGATATAACGATGCTAAAGATAAAGTACCGGTGTAACGAAAGTAACGAGCCGTTTATTTCCTATCAGTTTTCACGATATTGTTTGTGTTCTTAGAACATTGTATGCGCGTTTAAAGTAGACTTTGTATCTACCGTCCATTCATTATTCATTTTTTTATGTTTATCATACCAAAAAATCAAGGGTTGAGAAGAAAGACCTGTCGTTGGTTTTTCGAAGGCAGTATTTGTCATAAAATAATCGGAATTTTTGCATGCAAGCATATATTCGTTGGGGTAAAGTTGTATGCAATACGAAAATAATACGCGATAATGCTTGAAGCACGTTCATTTAAATGACATGCAATTGGCCCGTTCCTTTTCGGTAATTTGACGTAAAAACCTGAAGTAACGTTTTATCAGTTTATTCCTATACTTTAATCAACATCTAACAACATTAAACTGACAGTATTAAAATAACCCATTTTATTTTATTTGTCAAGGAGAGAAAACCAAACCGAAAAATACAGATATGTATTTTCTGGTATAATTTCTCATGGATAAAATGTTCCCTTGTGAGTTTTATTATTTGACATTTCCTGTTACGGAGAACTATCTTTCAACCCCGCTATTTTAAACTTCCTGTTTGCTCTGGTGGAACTTTTAGCAGGAGATGGAGCTATGTAATTAGCAGAAGACATTTCTAAGGCCGACAAGCAATTTATTCTCGCGACTCAAAGACGCTGATTAATTGATGGAAATCGTGAAGATTTTTCTAAAATAATTGATGACTTCGGTGTTGATAATTAAAACGCTTTTTTTTTCTTTTAAAGCGTACGTAGTTATGATATGTGCTCGTGAATTATCTTGGAAGATAGAGTTATGATTTACGATAAGGGTGATTATAAAAAGAGATTTCTCGTTAAGAAATGTCAGAAGAAATACAATTTGATGACCTTGCGTTCACAACATTCACCGTCACCGACACTGCTATAACTGCTAAGCTGACACTTAAGGTCGTCATACTCATAATCAATATCATCAGCAGCATCATAAAAATCGTCATCGTGAGCAAAAGCAACGCTTGCTTTGTCTTCTTGCATTTATTCTTCCTTATCACAATCATCATCTTTGTGTTATTCTTGCTATCATCATTCTGGCATGCCGTTATGTCTTTAATTCTGGGTACAACTCATGGGTACCGAACATGTAACAACAGTTCCGAACTCGTAATAAATTACGTCCCTTTATCATCAAATCATGTATCGTTAAGGATATGGAGAGAAGTACAATTTCACGACGACTTTATTGCAGCATCAGTATATATCAGAATCTGCTACCTCCCTCTTTTAGTCATCGCTTAAAGTGTCGTTTTTTCTCGCAGGTCACGAGATGGAAGTGTGTGACCTCAATGGGGAGCAGGGACGTTACTGCAAGCAGTGCGGGGATCTCACTTTCCAGCCAAATCAGAACAGAATGGGGGACCAATGTAGATTAAGGTATGAGCATTAATCGTTCAATGCTTGCAGTAATATTGACCTCGTTCTGGGATAGCTAGCCTAATTCCATTAGAGTAAAATATCGTCCCTGATTAGCCTGTGCAGTCCGTGCAGGCTATTCTGGGACGTGGTGCGAGGCTCATAAAGCTCACAATTCGATGGGGCTTAATTAATTACGAGCAAGAAGAGCACTTGCACAAGTAATACAATGAGGTCATTTACATTTACATTAAATTAATGCATGCCAAAATTATGTATATGATAATGGTATCAATATTGATACAATTTTTAAATATAGGTTGTATTATGATTAATCAATGACACCCATCTTCACAAGAATACTCCTATATATAACACATAATGATAACAGATTGTATAGTCACATATTTTGCTTGTAAAAGACACGACGTTCCTTCAATGTCAACAATTTAAGCGATCGTTCTTAAATCGAATCTGGCTGGCAAAAGCAATAATGTGACTATGCGTTTAAATACTGCTAATTCCGATTGTTTCTTTCTCTTTGCATCACACGTTATTGATTATGGTGTCACAATTCAATCAAAGCTTTTGCCATACCAGACCATGTCATATAATTACGTAGATCAGTTCACACATCCACGCGCCTGACTTCCATGGTTGATGGAATCATACTCGATATTATTACAGTGAACTTAAATATTGCACAATTTAATGTGACGGTTGTCTTTAAGATTTCAAAAATCTGTGTCCGAATCGTTTTCGTCTTACCCCACGATATGAAAATATCAGGATATTGTTCTCCAACCATCCATTACATGATGCTAGTAAGAGAAAAGCTTGAATAAAAATGGCTTAACATAACCAACATTTAGGACTGACTCAACCCCTTCAAAGTTGTTAGTACAGCTGCATTGAATATATGAGACGCGTTCTGACAAAACTGGGCATAATGTATGTGCGTAAAGTGTCGCCCAAGACATTTGACATTTTTCGTTCAAAAGAAGTCTCTTCTTAGCAAAAATCCAGTTTAGGAGGAAAGTGTCGTCCCTGGTTAGCCTGTGCGGACTGCACAGGCTAATCTGGGACGACACTTTACGCACATGCATTATGCCCAGTTTTCTCAGAACGCGACTCATATATAGGCATATGCTGATAGTAAGCATCACCCAATATTGCATATTGTAATGCTATGGAAACGCTAGTGCTTTACCAATCATTTTCGTGTGGAGGTTGACAATTTAACCTGTAATAATTCATAAAAGCGATATTATTATATTAACGGGAATAATAACTTATTATTATCCCCGCCATAGGCGGATGGATATTGTTTTGGCGTTGTCCGTCCTTCCATCCGTCCGTCCGCACTTTTGTGTCCGGAGCCATATCTTGGAAGTGCTTTGGCGAATTTCATTGAAACTTTGTACAAGATAAGTATTGATGCAAAGCATCAAAGGGCGTCGGGAATTTCAGAGTTAAAGGCACTCAATGAAGTTACATGGAACGATTTTTTTTCTATTGTACATATTAATATATTAACCGATTATTTTAAACAAAATAGAAACAGATACTGGTATAACAATTATCTATCATTTTGTGTTATAACCCCCAAATAACCATTATTTATGATGTTGTGTTAAAACCCCCAAATAACCATTATCTATGATTCTGTGTTGTAACCCCCAAATATTTCATAGTTCATTTTATTTACATTGGTTTCCTTTTTTTACTAGCATCCGTGTTCAGTTTTCATTAATTGAACAGAATTGTGTAGGTTTTAAAAAATCTGCTTCATCTCGTAAGCGTTATTTCATATTTTTCTCAACTTCAAGCGGAGATGACTTTAAACTTATTCTTTCGTTGCTCATTTACGATAGGGGTTGAGTACTCATTGATATGAAAAGACTGTAAAAGTTTGAAAAAAAAATTGAATGAAAACTGTAAATTGCATAAAGAAACTGCATTTCACAATACTTTGAAATTCAGTAAAAGATCATAATAGATTTATTGCTACGATATTCATCATTTTCAAAAGGGTTCGAGTAATTCTGATATAAAAACACTTAACAAGTTTGGAAAGATTCAGACGAAAGTTGTGAAATCTTTTAAACAAGTGGAAATTGTTTATTTTGTCAAATTTAATAGAAAAAAATCTGGACTTATTGTCCCGATGTTTCTCATTTTAAATGAGGTAAAAATGCTCATTGATATAAAGACACTGTAAGTTTGGAAAGAATCTGATGAAAAATGTTGACATAATCACCTAACAAAGCAGTTTTTCACTTTTATTTTTTAATTCAAAGATACATAATTCTGGACTTATGGTCCGACATTGCTCATATAGAGTTTGGGTTGGGTCCTCATTGATAAAAAAAACCTGTGCAAGTTTGGGAACAATCGGATGAAATTTTTAGATTTCGAAAAACGATTTCAAAATTTCTCAACTTCTATGGAAGATAACTATGGATGTAATGGTCGGATAATGCTAAAGGGCCCATATCACCTGGATAGTAATACGTATCGCGCTTCGCGCTCTATATGTGGTTCTTAAAAAAAAACTCCGAGGAGTGCTTGAATCTAGGGAAACGGGTTGCTGGGACACAGCTCCTCCTTGATAAGCGGCTGCTAACTTTATCGCAACTCATTGTTACAATCAATAATACGTGTCGCGCTTCGCGCTCTATATGTGGTAGGGATAGTACTTAGGGCCTATGATAGAAAACCATAAAACTACATGGATAATAGATGTGTTGTTTGCTTTTATTTGTTAATATAAAAACACGTGTATTTTTTTTAATAAGATATTTAAGTGATGTAAGAAATTTAATTAACGTTGTCACCACGCGGCATCCAATAATTTTAATAAAAATTGTAGTAAAATGGATTTTAAAATGTCTACATAAAATAAAGCTTTATGATATTTATTAACCTGACTGAAAAAATTGTCAGCCGCCGAACTGTTCCGTTTGTACCGGAACCCGGGATTGAACCGGGGACCTTTAGATGATTGTTGCGTAAACAACTTCAGTCTAACGCTCTCCCAACTGAGCTATTCCGGCTGACATCATTTATGTACTGCTATTTGGTGAAGTTGCGTATAGCGATCGTTATTATATGTCTATTAATAAACTAATACATTGTACGTTTACGTACCACTACACCTTCCAATAAACTTGCTTGCGCGATAGGTCGTCAAATATCGTACTACATTGATTCTCCACTAAATAAGCAATTTAGAAAAAACACAAAATAAATATATTTTGATAATGTTTTGTTTTTATACAAAACCAGAAAGTTTCGCGCATTGCCCAGTTCCTGTGATCTTTCCCCTGTGATCAGTTGTGGATCAGTTATTAATTAAAACAATTAGCTTTGCATTATTGGCAATAAATGTTGTAATAAATGTAATAGGCACAAATGCAGTACTTATTTACACTAATTTACACAAAAAATCACCAATATGCAAATTATTCGTAAAACAAAAATATATACTAGTACATTGATCCGTAAAATAACTTCTCCTCCCATAAGCGAAAAAAAAAGCATTACATACAAGTCGCCGCTCACCAGAGCGACGCCACTGAGTATATACATGGATAAGAGGATGATGCAAGCCAAATGGCATTATACACCATCTATTAATAACGGAGTTATGACCCTTTGTATCTTGAACAAATGTTTTTTTGTGTCCGGAGCCATATCTTGGAAGTGCTTTTGCGGATTTCATTGAAACTTGCTATGAGTATATATATGGATAAGAGGATGATGCACGCCAAATGGCATTGTACACCATTGGATTATAACGGAGTTATGGCCCTTTGTATCTTGAAACAAATTTTTTGTGTGTGTCCGGAGCCATATCTTCGAAGTGCTTTGACGGATTTCATTGAAACTTGGTATGAGTATATAAATGGATAAGAGGATGATGCATGTTGGCGTTGTCCATCCGTCCAGAAATATTTGTGTCCAAAAGTATATTGGCGGGGGATATCAATTCAACGAATTTGCTTATTTATTAATGACTTTTGTTAAAAGAATATACAAATAAGACTGCATATTACTGCCGATATTTCCGAACTATATGGTTTTCCGAATGTTACAGAGGTGATGAAAGCCATGATAGTTCAAAAAATGTTTAGAAACTTGAAAGATATTTCCCGGTCCTCTAACAATCGTGCATAGAGGTTATAATTCCGAGTGCTTTTCATATCAAATTCATATTAAAAAGCGATTTAGCAATAGCAGGGGGGATTTTCCGGATCAAAGGATACTTTAAGATAAACAGTTCCAATTGTTATCTAAACACACTGAAGTTTGAATTGATCATAAAGACATAAACGAACTTAATGATTCAACTCTATTTTATTCAGAGATTGTAATGATATGTGAAATTTTATTCAGTTTCTGAATTTCTATTAATCTGTAGAAGCGATACAATATTCTTAAATTGTCTGCCAACATAAGTTAAATTGATGTTTTTTGTCGCATCATATTTGCTTGATTCTTTTTGATAATGAATGATAAGAAAAGCAAAGGGCAATTCGGTAAAACAACAACAAGAGAAATACAGTAATTCGGTGTTTCCTGGCCCGCTTAGCCCATGTTAAGCGCTGAAATGGCAGTGTCAAATCAATGCGGTACTTCGAATAACAATTCAGTCACGTTTTTTCCGTTGTTGCAAAACTAAACACTAAATGTATTCGGCAAAATAAAAACTTCAATAAGAAGTAATCAAATTTCTATTGATACATTTTCTGCGAGAATCGGCACTGAATAAATGATCCGGGATGATTGTTTTGTAGCCGATCCATTTATCACAGACAGAGGTCGACCTCGGCTGAGTTCGTTGGTGGAGAGAAGACAATTGTGCATGCCCCTTCTAATCCGAATAAATTCTGCCTCGTCGGTTTTGGATTGGGATTTAATTATCTTGATTCTCGTAGACGATGAATCAATAAATACAGGAGCATCTCGTGTATTGTGGGAACATTTGTTGTTGAATGATAATGTATGTGCGGTAATGCTGAAACACACAGATTGATACATAACGATCGGTAATCGAGGTTTTGGTTCAAGATCCGGTAATCGAGGTTTTGGTTCAAGATCCGGTAATAGAGGTTTTGGTTCAAGATCCGGTAATAGAGGTTTTGGTTCAAAATCAAAAACGTATTATAGGTTTGCATATAATTGTAAATTGTACATGTTCGAAAACTCGTTTAATCCATAGTTTCGATTGTTTGTTCGTAAAGCTAGTTCCTATAATACCACGTCATTTACTTGATATATACGAATCTCATATATTATACAATGTATTTTCTCAAGCCTTTAAAACTTGTTAATATATTTTGTGTATTTGGTAAAGCATCCGGACAGTCTACCGTCTGCATCAAACATGACAAACCTCAAAATGATAAAATAATTCAACAAAAACTTAAACTAATGTTATCTACATGAAGAATAATTCATTCATACACATAAACACTATCACGCCTATTTTGACTCTCATCTTCAAGGTAACCAATACCTTAATTATAAATTAGGTACAAAAAAGAAATCAAACTCAAAATTTAACGATGTTTTTTACAGTTAGACTGACCACAGATGAATGACGGAACACCGTCGAACACTCTCGATTTCCTCGAACACACTTCTAGTGTACCAAAGCGTTCATAAAATTAGATTTTGGGAAAATAAGTTTCTTCTTATTCGTAAACAGAAACGATGAACATTAAATAGTATTTTCCCTACTATTTTATCTTTGGAACACTGGAACCGACATTTCATTGACGTGCATGTGTAACGTATGTTTGTTGTGTTGTTAATTATTATATCCGTATTTTCATTTTAATTGAAACTGTATTATGATGCATGCATTTTCGTTTCCACAGACGGACGTGTAACAAGTACCAAATGAAATACAAACAAATCGGTGATAAGACAAAGAACGCGGAATGCGAATGCGAACTTGGCTACCATTTTGAAAACGAGGATCAGCGCGCATGCGTACCGAACAAGGAGTGTGGAAAGGGGTTCGGCCAAGGAGTTTATGGTAGGACGAAAGAGGCAACCGTGGGGGAAATCTGTTCTGAAAATAAATTTAAGTGAAATTGTGTATTTCGGATTGAACAATCGCTATTTTGATTCATGCACTCAATGATTCATAGGTAGATGTCATATCAGTTCTAGATGTATTCGTTCTTTAAGGTGAATTATTTTGCTTATTTTGACTTGGCATCGGCTTGTAAAGCCCTGACTTATTGTGGATGTATGATTAATGATATTTTATTTGAAAGATGAACTCTTTCCATGAAAATAATAAAAATGACAAACGGCGTTACTATGTTTTCTATGGACAATTAATTCTCAAAATGTATTTGTGATGCGCATCAAACTCCACTATTGTTTTAAAATAACAATTGCGTAGAAAAAATACATTCTACCAAACTGCTTTTTATAAATGTCTTAAAAATTGTATTAAATTGCAAACGGATGACTTGATATTAAGGGCTTTGCAAATCGGAATCGTTTATCATAAAACACCTCTTTTAATTGACCTTTCGACAGCCGATTGATTGACAGGCTTATTAACCAATCAGATTACTGCATAGATTAGGCCCGTTTCTATCCGCCATTTTGTCCGTCAAACTCGCCGTTGTTCGTCACATAAGCTTATACGTAATGCTGTGTTTTAAACAAAGAAAATGGTTAAAAGGTGCTGTTATGGCACTTGTTATTCAGACACAATGTATCCAGAACGGTTAAAAGATGGAACTACGTTTTTTCCGTTCCATTAACCGGGTACTAATCTTAAAAAATGCAAACGTTGGATTCGTCTTTGTAGTCGTCTCAACGAACAGCTTAATCTCAACATATTAAGCTATCGCCCGAAAGCAAAACACCTCGACGTTTGTTCTAAGGTCGTCATAATAAGATACTACGCGAAAATAGAATATGTAAGTTTTGCACCGGACACGCTATAGAAAACGAGTATCACTTTTTACTTGTTTTTCCTCTATATAGAGAAATTAGAAAGGAACATTTAAAACCATATTTTCAAAGGTGGCTAACGTTAAATAAATTTGACATTCTAATGCAGTCGGCTAATAAAAAAATATTCTAAACTTTGCTAACTAGATTATTAATGCTAATGAAATGCGTAATAATAAAGACAATCAGTTATAATTTTTAATAATATCACATAAAATAGAGCATTTTTATTTCTTTCGGTTTAAATCTTCCGAATTTAATGTAGCTAGTTGTATATCGTTAAAAGTTAAGAAACTATTTTAAAATGCGCACGTAATTATCAATAGTTGCCAATAAATGTCATTTTACACCATATGTGGGCTTTCTACTAATCCGTTATCAAAACAGATGCCGCAAACTGTGAATGACCCTTGACACTTTGATAGCCAGTCTGATTAGCGAGTTTTTTTTTGTACATGAAAATTCTTTCAACTTCTTATATTTTAAACATTGCAAAAAATAGTTTAAGAGGAAATTAATAATATATTGTGTATGTTACTTTTTTGACGAAATTGACTATGTTACACGATTAACAATGCTCATGGGTCATTTTGACCAAACGCATTATAGATATGTGTTATATCGGATTTCAATATAACGTTCTTTGTCTTCTTATATAATAAATTTACTTACCTTTGCCACATTTGCAATATTGCCATCGGTTGCAAAATTAACGGCTTTTAATTAAAAAACTGAAACATCTATTACTCATCAATGAAAAGTATCGTGACAAACGACAATGCATACTGTATGTGATAATTTGCGATAATTGGCCGACTTTGACTATAGATTAACGACTTTTAAGTAGACTTATAAAAAAGTTATGACTATTTCATAGATATGATAATTATATTCAGCATAACTATTCAATGATAATAAAAATATTGTATGGCCTTTCTGGTATACCATGAGGCGTTTTTGGTTCACTGATGCGGACTTTTTGGGAAGCCTTTTTGGTAAACGGCCTTTCTGGTACTATATCTTTGAGGGGAGCTAAACACCTATTTGATACATTACATTTAACACATTTTAAATAAAACATGATAGCAATAGAAACATTTCATATAATTTGGACCGAAATCTTTGTGAATATCTTCCAACGTACCGATTCGCGTAGCCAGTTTTATGACGGACTTCGGCGGAGTGACCTCCCTTGAAATCGGGGGGCGTGGCTTCACTCTCGCTGTCGAAAGGTCAATTAAGTGAACAGAACGCGATGTACTGATATAACGATACAATATTAAAGATAATGTAGGGGTGAGGTTTTCCCCAAGGTTGCATTCCACTAACACATAACATGTACGTGTACCTTAAATATGTTTAACGATTTTTGTTCGCTCACAGACCAGACCTTTTGTGAAATTGCTTCGTTTTTTTACGTTTTGAATCAATTGACTCTTTATTTGAGGTAGCATGGTTTCGTTATCCGCCTGCTTTCAATTTTTGCTTTTCACAACCTCGACCGCCTTTCGAAATTTCTCATGAATGCATTTCCTTCTATTTGAACATGTTTCCTATAATACGATATTAATCCCTTTGTTATAAATCTTACAATTCATGAGTTCACTCCCTTATTCGTATTTACAGAAGACGGACGTTTAACGGGTAAGTTGCAGGATAAAACCTAGTGTGACATTCATCATTCCTATTCTTGTGTCCAACGTCTAGGTTTCCGACAATTCTACCTACGAGCTAGCAAATAATCCTACACACCATCATATGAAGCATATTTAGCGTTTGTCGGTTACGATCGGAAACACTCGGTAGCTGGCTTTGTACGTTTTGAGCACTTCCGAGTCTGGCCGAAACTAAACGATGTGCCCGACAGACGTTTTGAACAATTTCGAGTCGGATCGAAATTCAACGATATGCTCCCCGGCAACATTCGAAATTTACCGAGTGATTTTAGATACGCAACGACAAATGCTAAAATTGCGGATCTATTGATTTAAGTTAACACAATAAATTACTAAAATTTTATATTACAAAATGATCGTCTCATGTTCGATTTTTTTTTAAATACATTAATGGATAGAATTGTAGTACATTAACTGTATTTTACGAAATACGTGGATTTCGTACAAACCTTGTTCAAAATCTTCTATGCAAGAACATAAATATACATAACATAACCAGAACATAAATATACGAATCACTTATGACGTCTGAACAGACAAATCTATATCACAAACATTCAAACCAACAAACGCAAGCACCTAACGTTTACCAGATACACTCAGGCACTCTGAGTATTACCTTGTTACAATGTAGTGTCATCCCGCTTTCGTCATTGGTGCAGTTCAGTAAAGGCTGCTTTTCGATG
The DNA here is from genome assembly GCF_020536995.1 of Dreissena polymorpha. NCBI lineage: Eukaryota > Metazoa > Mollusca > Bivalvia > Myida > Dreissenidae > Dreissena > Dreissena polymorpha. The sequence goes on from NC_068359.1 coordinate 83,498,025, forward strand.
TATTATTTTGCTTAGTTTGCATGGATATTTAAATGGATAAGAGATCCCGTAAATAAGCAGTCAGAAAAAGAACACATCAAAACCAACACAATAATATCGTAGGGACGTATTGTCCTTTCCGCCGTTATGCTGTTCGTTACTATCCGTATGTTGGACTTAGTTTACAAATCTTTCACATCAAGGCACGTAAATGAGTTATCGGAAAGGACAATGCAACATGCGTAGATTCAGTACATCTAGCTGGTACCCCTGTTTTGTCTCGCAATATGTGACTGGAACCTTGTTATCTGTCAGGTGAAGGGAACCATTTTGTCCAAAAGGTGGCGGTCATTCCATTTTGTCCGAAATGTAAACAACGTTTGTTTCAACTTATGCACCATTTGTTGAAGCAGCACTGTTCGTCGTTATGTTGAAATATTAGTTTCATTTGTAACGTCACGTTTTACGTGGTTTGGCAGTTTTTAATGAAATGTATTATTCATTATACTTGTAATTATTTACCTCTGGTTTTGCAATGATTTGCATAGTATTATTAAAATATCGAATGGTTTGTGTACAACAGTATCGATCTTTATGTACATTAATTATGGTACACCATCAACTACAGTGGCCGTCGAATTTCCAACATCTTTCTTATACATACATATGGTTTACCAAATGTGTTAAACTTTATTGTTTAGAAAATTTAAATAACGTTTGTTACGGTAGGTGAGCGATTGTTTGAGACTTTTGTTGAAATAATTAATATAAAACAACAGCAACAAGACGAAAAACAACATCAAACTACAACAAGCACAACAGCAATGTGTATCCTGTCTGCTTTTTAATTATTGAGAAACCACATTTAATCAAGATATTTACAGCTTACACTAAGCCTTAAGGCGTATATTTTATGTACGAAAGAAAGTTATAGAGTATGTTTTTTTCCAGCGTATTGAGTTATCAGTAGCGAACAGATTATGTGCGCGCATTATTTTGTAATTATTACATTTTGTTGCATAGCTTGGTCTCAAATATTCAGATTTTCTTACGTATGTTTGTCTGATTTGTACTTTGATTTGGCAATATTCTATGCTTCGCGAATTGAACACACACTTTGTAAGTTCTGAAATTGTGTAATACTTACTGAAATTTACGATGTACACAATATCGGTAAAACATATGTATCAGTGGATGAGCTGGTTGGTTTAAATGTCACGACACAACACCACCTGACCACGCACCTATAACAAATAATATATTAAAAATGTTTCAGGACAACCCCCATGTCCATGCGAAGAAAAACTTTTCGACTTTCAAGCACATGTTCTCAAAACCTAGTGAAATCTTTTAAGATATCATATAAATATAAAATAATATCATAGACAATTAACACAATTGACTATTTCTTAAGAGAATTCTTTCTACTAACAACTACTTTATTCTGGTTTGAACCCCTTTTATCTTTAAGATTACTTAGAATGACATAGTACACATGATAATTACTTGTATCCTTCTTTATTTTATACTTTAAAAATAATATTCTCTAATTTTGGAAAATTTACCGTACCCAAATTATTTGTTTATTAAAGGCATCGTTAGCGGTATGATACATTTCCAAAAAAAAAAACAACCCCAAAACATAAAAATGCATTTATTCTTTAGGGAAACAATTTAATTTTGAAAATGATTTGAATTTTTAAGTGTCTTTGTGCGTTCATGTCCTAAAATGCTTTTTTGCATGCCACTTGTTTATGCATTTTTGAAGAGTATTTCATGGATAGAATCTAGTCACTACGTACAATAATAGAATTATGCTTTGCAGTGAAATGTATGATCTGATTGGTGAAAGATAATTCGCTCTTAGTGAATATATACCATTATAGTTATGGTAGTTATCTTCCTGATGATGTAAATGCCAATGCTGGAAATATATGGCCCGTGCTCTGCAAATAGGGGGTTAAATGCATGTGCGTAACGTGTTGTCCAACATTTGCATGTAAACGATACAAACCATAAAAGCGGAAAGTGTTGTCCGTCGCTGATAAGCCTGTGTGGACGACAAAGGCTAATATACGACGACACTTAACGCACATGCAATAACCAACTTTTCACAGAGCACGGCCCATATATTTATCAATGAGAGCACATTTTACTTCTAGACTTTGTCATAAAAGAACATTTTTCACATTTAGTGGTAACAATAATTGTCCTTTGACCACTCGTGAAATAATATTATTACAAAAAGCAAAGCAAACTATTAAATCCGTATGTTGAATATAATCATAGTATTTGTTTGTGTGGACGCCATACTTTGCTGTCAGCGCTATGCAGTACTGACAGTTGACCTATCATGTCTATGTACTGATGCGGTAATCAGTGCATATAACAGATTTTTCAAAATAATGTGTATTTTATTTATATCATACAATTACGTTATGATTTGCGTAATAGAGAGTATACAACCATTGTTTCGAATAGGGACTTTTACGACGTTGATGACTGTCTTTGATAAAGATATTTAACACATTTCAACTTGTGTTCTATAACAAATTTTTCACAAGTTTAGATATGGAAAATAACATAAGTAATCTTTTCATGGTTATCTGTTTCATAGGTTTTGTAAAATGTATACGCGTAAAATAAATATATAACTGTATGCGTCCTATAGGTGTCTGCATCAATTAAGGGTATATACCAATTACATGCCCGTGCTTTTTGTTCCACAGGAACCTGCGACAACTGTTTCGAGAAGAACATGTGGTCGGACACCACCAGCACAATGGACCGATGCAAACCTTTGAGAAAGTAAGTGCGCGGTCTGTGCTTATAAAGCTTATAAACCCATTTATGCCTAGTGGACTCTCCCATCCTTCTAAATTGGATCATTTCATTTCCAAAATTAGGGATGTCTATTATATTTATTTCTATATTAATTTAGAATATTTCTTACAGAAATTCATTATGCTGCGTCTCATCTGGGTCTACGCTGTTTGCCAATGCCTTTTTTCTAGACGCTAGGCATAAATGGCATAAGGAGCCTCGTTTCGGAAAAAAAACTGTTGTAAATGCATAAATTTGCAAAAAGTGTCGTCCCAGATGAACCTGTGCAGTCTGAACATGCTATAATTTGGCGATATTATTTTCTGCCTAGACTCGCTATTCGTTAAGATGAGACTTCCGATCAACATGACACTCATAAAAGCGATATGTGTCGTCCCCGACTATCATGTGAGGACACATCACATTCATAAAAGCGATATGTGTCGTCCCCGACTATCATGTGAGGACACATCACATTCATAAAAGCGATAAGTGTCGTCCCCGACTATCATGTGAGGACACATTACACTCATAAAAGCGATAAGTGTCGTCCCCGACTATCATGTGAGGACACGTAACACTCATAAACGCGATAAGTGTCGTCCCCGACTATCATGTGAGGACACATAACACTCATAAAAGCGAAAAGTGTCGTCCCCGACTATCATGCGAGGACACATAACACTCATAAAGGCGATAAGTGTCGTCCCCGACTATCATGTGAGGACACATACCACTCATAAAAGCGATAAGTGTCGTCCCCTACTATCATGTGAGGACACATAACATTCATAAAAGCGATAAGTGTCGTCCCCGACTATCATGTGAGGACTGCACATGCTCATTTGGGTTGACACTTTACGTACAAGTCAAGATCGAGGCACAAATATACCTTTCCATTTACTGGCAAAATAGCGCATTTTGTGTACAAATTTCACATGTACAAATAAGAATCAATGCACAAGACTTGTGGTAATACGCATGAAGAAACTTAAATCATACAGAACATTAAGTAACAAAATACGGATTACCGCGAATGTGTTGCAAAGAAAGCGTGCCACAAACATAGTTAAACAATATTATTATTATTAAGCTTTTATCGCGTTGGTACAATATCATGTTTTGTTTTTCGCTTACCGGAATTATACTTTGTTCCTGTTTGTTGTCAGTTGTGAGAAGGAAGGCAAATGTACAGTGATCAAGAGCAACGGAACATTCGACAACAAGTGCGGTCCGCCTGTTCACGGTAAGATTATCATGTGATGGTTGCATGACTATGGGCATCTAATTGTGGTTTATATACAAGTAAACTGTAAATGTGTACTGCATATTGCTGTTGACAACATTGCATGGAAAGTATAATAACAAGTTTTGGATTCATAGAAGGAACTTTGAACGACTTTATTTGCACGACATTTCCCAGCAACGTGAAAACCGAGCGACCCCATTAGTCAGGAGGCGTTACACTGGCAATCGTCTGGATTACGATAATTTAGTGTTGTGTCGCCAGCCTGTAATCGATTATCGTCCCTTGTGACTCGCTTGATTGATAGGATCAGCTGGCGCTATTGTCAAGAATTAGTCAATCGAGTTAGTTTGGCAACTGCGGTATATTATAACTTCCGTTGTCATTATCACTCGTGGAATGAAGATGAAGAAATCGAATTATCTTTACGGGACAATTTTCTTGGAGCCTTTATTATGATGCATTCTTGGACATGTGATTGTTTTTCCATTATCGTTGATTTCGTTGGGGTGGTAATGGACCCCAAAAATAAATTTCATATACTTTCGACAGAGCGAATGAAGTCTTGAAAATAAAACTAACCACGTAGTTAAAATACATCCAACATGTTTCATCATTATTATGGTGTACATATGGTAATCTTAAGCTCTATGCTAGTCGGTTCGATACGTTTCGTATCGGTCGTTCCACGAAAATGATGTTGTTAAGGGTTAACACAAATACCTTCAAAAGTAATTCGGGGATAAGTTGAAATTTTGTATGATTATGTCTCATGCATTTCAGTTTTTTTTTGCAAAATTTCGAAAAAAATTAAGTATATCAATATTTATTTATGATTATCCATGTACAATAATATAATGTCTGTTATAAAACAAATCGACTTACGATTGAAAATACTTCTGAAATGTTTTACGAACTGACTTCTTGTAACTCTGCAAATTTTCATTATCAAAATACACACATATGGATATATATTGTTCGTATGCACGAAATACGCATAGCCAATTAAAAAATAAGCTTCGCTCGGAGAACTTTAATTGCATTTACGTTCCGTTCAAAATTAGCCTATTCATATACTCTGCACTGGTTAATCATGGGCGACAGTTCATGCCTAAACTCCATTTTTGCTGAGACGATACTTCCGTTTATCGAAATATATCATAAATAGCGGAAAGTGCTGCCCCATATCAGCCTATGTTGACTGCACAGGCTAATCAGGTGCGACACTTACACATATGTATTAAGCCCCGTTTTCCCGGAGCGTGACTCATATTATTGTTCGAACGTATGCACGAAATACGTATGCTCAATACAAAGATAGAATCTACTTGAATTCAAATTGTGTCTGTTAATCAACAAGTGGTTGCAAAAACGCATGCCTACGTATCATAGTTCCGCTTCATTGGTATCACATTATCGGTACTTTAATATTTATTCAATTTAGTTATACGTCGTTAATTTTTCTAGTTTAGCAACGGTTAGTGTATTATTGTAATCTCTAACTCCTTATCGTGTTTGATTTTCTAATAAGAATACCTGATTAAGATCAACATGAACGAAGCATCGGTTTCAAAACTAAAATCATCATTTTCTTGATGAAGTTTTTTTTTGTTCAACACTCGTTTAGATGTCACCGACTGTGATAGTTTTGTCCACACCACGGGGGAACCATCCGCCTCCACTTCCGCTTCCACCGTCATCGGCCTCGCCGTCGGGGGCGCCGTCATCTGCCTACTCCTTGTGTTCATCATCATCATTGTCGTCTGCCGGCGGCGGAAGGAAGCTAAGCGGCGGCTGATTCGCGCGGCGGAGCTAGAGGATCTACTTCCGGAGATCATTCAGCGGTCTAAGAAAGATGAGGTGTTTAGTAAAAAAGGTACGCGAGAGTGCGTGTTTTAACAAACAAAGAATAACATACTTAATTATGTAAATTCTACATATTGCTGTATACAAACATGAATGGAAAAACAAATTTAAGGTGTTAAAACGAGTTGATTGTGCGAAATAAAAATCGCATATTTATTTCAAATGAGCATGTGTTGTTGTTTTAGAACAATCATGTTCGATTTAAATCAAATAACATTTTTTTTAAAGTTTTTCCCTGTCTCAATTTTAAATAGTGGCCGTTCGATGACAACAATTGCTGTATAATGATATAATGACATTCATATACTGATATTCCCGTTCCAGCTCTAGACCTGCTTCAGAAAGAGGTGGAGGACCGGATCAACAACCAGATATGGGCGCTGGCTCAGGAACTGTTCCGGAACCACATGGAACCCGCCAAGGCCGAGGTCGTCATACTAAAATACCAAGGTGAACATACCCGCCTCATACACCTTAGGCGGCATCATCCCCATAGTACAACCCCGCTTTCGCCCTTCCAGCATCCTTACCATCTACATCGAAAGTGTCATTTTCGTCAATATAATCGCTTTTTTATCATGAAATTAATCATCATCATAATAATAATTTTCGGCAAATTCGTTATCATTGTCATGATCATTCTCACCATTATCATCGTCATAATCTTTATCAAGATCATGATTATCCCTTCTATCGCCATAATGATCACTGTTATCACCGCCATGATAATTATCATCATCGTCATCAACAGCCTCAGCATGTTTAACATCAGCAGCAGCATCAACAGCAGTAGCATCAACACCACCATCATCATCATAATCATATTATGTACCAAAATCAACGGTATCTTTACGAAACACAAGTTCCTATGTAGATCAGTATTTTAAAATGATGCTCAAACAACGTTTTAGCACAACGTTGCAGTTCTTGATTTAAAATTTTTCCTAAAATAGCACTTTGACAACACATTACAGACCAACAACACAAGTTCGCCATCAACGGCTATATGCAGGACTGGCGCACCTGGCGCGGTAACCAAGGAGACGCTGTTCAAGAGCTGGTAACGTGTCTCCAGAGTGACAAGGTCAAGCGGCAAGACATCGTCCTTGAGGTGGTCAATAAGCTACGGGAAGGTCAGTTGCAAATAAATATCTATCTGCCTTTTGTATATCCGCTTTTTCGTCGTTTCAGCAGCAGTATTTTACTTACATCATGCCCTCAGTTAATCTTCTCACTGATGTATTTATATTTCCCAGTAATTTGCATCGTTTGTTATTGAATCAGAGAATTGTCGTAGAATAAACCCATATATGCCTATCGTATAGAAAAAAGGCATTGGCAAACAGCGTAGACCCAGATGAGACGCCACATGATGCGGCGTCTCATCAGGGTCTGCGCTGTTTGCTTAAAGGAATTACTCTAAGAAATATTCTAAATATAGATATAAATATGCCAGACATCCCTTATTTTGGAAATAAATTGATACAACATAGAAGGATGGGAGAGTCCACTAGGCATAAATGGGTTAAGATTATGAGCCACATCCAATTTGTGACCGGGCCAGGAATCGACCTCAGCAATCTTCGGAGATATACGATCATCTTAGCTTACCAGACCGGTTTGCATATACAAAAATCTTGTTTGCTAAAATGGTACTAGGGAAATGATGGATCCCAAGTAGTTGCTTTATTTGACACAATACGCGAGCGGTAGTGAAGTTGTATGGTGTATGATTGTGTTTGGTCTAATTATAGGTCCAATAAGCGGGATTTTTTTACTTAGAAAACAGATTTTTACTTTTAATTTAACTTCGGTTTGGTTTATACAAATACCATTTTATAAACTTCATCAATGTAAATGTTCTATAACTATGGCCAATATATTTAAACCGGCCTAATTAACTTTACATTACTAAAATAAGAATCTATACAGTGTTAATAACATGTTTGTAGAAACAATACTTTGTTGCAAGCGACCAAACACATACTATTGTGTGTATTTCCTTATTAACAGTGTAAACGCGCTCTAAATAATAACATTATGTGCAGATATACATGTATATATACGCGTATTTATGCTGTCGATAGTGCAACGATAAAAATACCTACAATAAGACTAGTACTTGTTTGCAATGTTTATTCCTAACATACCTATATTCATGCCTGATCATTAACATTTAGATTTCCCAGAGGTCGTCGAGTCATATGACGCAGAGCCAGCCACCAAATCCAATCCGGGAAAACGCTTCTGTGCCGTGCTTTTCCCGTGTCTGTGTGGCGAAAAGGTCGCCTACATTCGAGATGATGAGTTCAAAGACACCAATCAAGGACTCTTAGCTAATGAGAAAAAAGATAGCCTTACACTTCCGCTGAAAGAACCACGTGACGTGGACGGACGTGACGATACAAAGGGTGGAGGAGAAGGAGGAGGAGTTGTAACGCCGAGTTCGGCGGGAGCCGTTTATCGCAAGGCGACGACCCCAAGCGCGCCAGCAATGGACGAGGGTAATGGTGTTTACCCGGAAGTTAAGTTGAAAGGTCAACACTTTTATGACCGCTCTGACTCGGCACCGGTGCAGGCAAGTAGCTAGGAGCGAAGGAAAATAGAGCTTAACCAATGAAATGCCTGACGTTTTGTGATTCTCAATTTTCTCATTTGTTCATGGTGACGTTTTGATCGAGACGTTATTTGAAAAGTGCTGTAGCGTGTAGCTGGTGGGACACAGGGTTGTGCAACTAAAGCCAAGTTCTTCGCACATAGAGAAGTTTCATGTATCGTAGCGACCTTTTTTGATGGATAGTTTGTGTCGTTAATTAAATACCATAATTGTGTATGATCGAACGCAATACATGTTGTATTACACTTTACTTAGGTTGTATAGATCGGCTTTTTGTACAAACATTTAATGGTCATAATGAATGAATTAAATTTGTGTGTGATTGATAGATTTCCAGTTGCAACCATTATTGGCACACGCTTAGCAAAACTGTTGGTTGTCATGTAAAGGGAGACAGCACTTGTATCTTATATTTTCTATTTTGACAGATGTTACCTCCATTTTTATATTGAACCTTAATAAATGAATAAGGTATTTTAATTGTATCTAATAAGCGACAATACATGAGACGGTTACATGTCATAAACTTACATCTGTACATTAATTCCCGAAATGTTGATATCTTCGGTGATTTGAATGTTTATAATGCGCATATATTTCTTCCTTGTTCATATTTGCTATAAAAAATATTAATGTGTCTGACTTTATCGAAATGACATGAAATCAGAACATTATTTTATTTCACAACACATTGTATTTCACGGTGTCAGAATACACGAGCTACTACGAATGTTCAGCCATAGTCGAATTGCTTTTGAATTGTACATACCTTTCATTCATAGTTTCATTTAGAAATATCAACGCTGCTATTTTGGCCTAATATTACCAACGTTTTTTTAAATGTTATTCTGTATAATTGAATATGTGATCCGTATATCCTATATTAAGTCACACCAATTGATGCAATATTTTGTCTTCAAGACAAGTTCAAACGATGTTTTGTATATGGTTTGAATGTTTGCTAAACTGTCTTACCGTTATGAAACTTTATATGCTGTCATATGCCATTTATATCGCATATTTACTTAGCTGTGTATAACCATCTTCATCCATTCGGCTGATAAATACAATTAAGAACACGATTGTGATATAACGTGAATACAGAGAAATATCTATCTTCAAGATAATTTTAATAAGATGCTTCAGATTCATGATAGCATACACGTGCACATAAAATTCTAGAATCTTTATAAATGTTCATAATTTGGCGTTAAAATAACAAAAATATCATAGTACTTTGAATGCTTACATTCCATAATTTGTAACATATTCCTCGTGTAAAATATTCACAGTTTTCAAGCCAACCATTTTTTCTCTGATTTCCTTAATCTGCTGTACTTTACACATTGTTTCGCTTAAATAATTATTTGTATTGTTTTGTTTCATAAATGAAATTTATCTCTGGTAACACTGTGATTATAAATTGAAGTGTATTGAAACGTCGACAAAATACGGTATCTGCTATGTACGTTATATGCGAACATGGTATTGAACAGGTAGACATAAGGTCGTTAACAGTGTCTTCTCTATATTTGTGTATTTTGTGTGTCTTGTTATTCTATTACCTTACAATGAACTCATTTTCAAACATCCATTTAGATTTTATGTTAAGTTTGTACTTGTTTATGAATCTGCTCTTATTTTCGATGCCGTTGCCGTTTTTATGCCCCCCACTAAAGTGGTGGGGGACATATTGTTTGTGCCCTGTCTGTTGGTTGGTTTGTTGGTTGGTTGGTTGGTTTGTGTGTTTGTTTGTGCAAACTTTAACATTTGCAAAAACTTTTGCAATATTGAAGATAGCAACTTCATATTTGGCATGCATGTGTATCCCATAGAGCTGCACATTTTGAGTGGTGAAATGTCAAGGTCATCCTTCAATGTCAAAGGTCAAATATATGGGTCAAAATCGCTAATTTAATGTACACGTTTGCAGTATTGAAGATAGCAGCTTGATATTTGGCATGCATGTGTATCTCATGGAGCTGCACATTGTGAGTGGCGAAAGGTCAAGGTCATCATTCAAGGTCAAAGGTCAAATATATGGGGACATAGTGTTTCACAAACACATCGCTTGTTTGTTAATGTTTATTTTGGTAGAAACGCAGAGTTTGTCGCAAATGTGTAATGTATATTTTGTTTTCCGATAAAACATAACCAATGAACTTACTTTCTTCAATGAAATAAAGCGACTATAATTATTGTGTCTTGTTCTGAGAAAACTTGGCTTAATTCATGTGCGTTAAGTGTCGTCCCAGATTAGCTTGAGCCGTCCGCACAGGCTAATCAGGGACGACACTTTCCGCTTAAACTTGATTTTCGGTAAGACTTCCTTCAAACTATAAATACCATAAAAGCGGAAGCAGTCCGCACAGGCTAATCTCGGACGACACTTTACGCACATGAATTAAGCCCAGTTTTCACAGAACAAGACACATATTATAGAGTGGAAATGATATCTACAAGTTGGGTATAGATTGCCTCGTAGTTTGAATCTGTTGAAGTATGAAATTTAATGGTTTTATTTAATTCAAATAATTTAATATCCCTCTATTTGGCTCTTTTCTTTGTTCACGTTCTCGTTTCAGAAGAAGGTTGTTTTAGTTATGAACTGGACACGTTTTCGCTAGCTGCTAATGTTTTCTTTTCATATAAAATTAAATTTCTTTTATCACAGCTATTGTAGAACTTAATTTCGGTTACGTATTTTTTTATTTAAGATTTAATAATAATTTTTTTTAAACAATTAATACACTTTTTAGTGTGAATATATATTAAAATGAACGTGACCAATGCAAATATGGTATCATTGATACTTGTTAATATAAAATGCACTTGCATGTGAATTAGTTAATGTCTTGTCAGTCGTTAGATTGGCCTATTTAGTATTTCGTGTCGGTGTGAATGTGAAGGTTTTCACAAAAGGTTTATAAATCGTTTAATACTTTTCATTTGCAAATTTCGTTGTAAATGTTTGTTTTTGAAAATCCAATGATCGTGTACTTTTTGTTGTCTTTCTGCTTAATATGTTATTGGAAACATAAAATGTACAAAATAACACAAATAAAATTGCTATTTTCCGCACGTTTTTCTGCTTTTTCTCTTCGAAGACCCACTCATTGAACACTTCTGACCGTTTCAATATATAACATTTCAAACGTTCAGGCAGCCATGGAAGGCAACTATCAAACACAATTAATTGGATACTGTTTATTTAGGCCTCTGTTCGACATTGAACCTATAGCTTGTAAGGGAAATACACTAGACACAAGAGAAAGCAGTCCTCGACGTTTGTGTAGTCACCGCCCTTCCCAAACCCTCGCAATAACAACAACAACAATAACAAATATACATAAAATACGCGGATAATATACTGTGACAGCGTGTGTAAGATATGCATCAGGAAACCACAAAGTTAACACTAATAATCTCATAATAAACTTACGCAGAGATTGAAGCATAATAACACGATTGATAGTGTTTAATTAATAACTCTAAATGCACGCTTTCAAATTTCGTAAGTAATTCATATCAACCCATTTATGCCTAGTGGACTCTCCCAACCTTCTAAATTGGATCGATTTATGTCCAAAATTGGGGATGTCTGGTATATTTATTTCTATATTTAGAATATTTCTTACAGAAATTCCTTTAAGCAAACAGCGCAGACCCTGATGAGGCGTCTCATCTGGGTCTACGCTGTTTGCCAAGGCCTTTTTTCTAGACGCTAGGCATAAATGGGTTAATGAGCCTAGACATAAATGGGTTAAAAATATTCTAAAATCCATATAAAAGCTTTTCGGACAAAAATAACACGCAATTTGCACTTGAAACATCAGTTTAGCAGTATGATATCAACACAACATTGCCATCATGATGCTTAAAGCTTCACTTGGACATGGATAAAACTTCAAAATCTAGACATGCTCATTGTTAATTAACTTTCAGTCGATCGTGTCTATTTATCCAATACGTTAAGTAGTTTTCCACAGCTGTATTACTTTCCTGTCACTGACGACCAACGCATTATTCTTCTTGTCATAGCACAACGCGTTAGGCCCAAAGAAACGGTCACCCAACGTCCGTATTATAGACAACTTCTCATCGAACATCAATACAGTTTTGTTCAGCCAATCAGAAACGAACACGTGTCCAATGGCGTTACATGCTATCCCAGAAGGCCAAAATGCAACTTCCTGCTCCTCCATATGTAGTCTTGTAGCGCTTGATGTTTTGCTCGGGGCACATACACGAATGAAGTCCTCATTTGAGAATGAAAACTGAATTTTACCGACAGTGTTCACAGACAGTATTGTGCCTTCCTTCGGGAACGTCAATATGTATTCATTATTGATATTTTGTGACATTCGATATACCTTTCCGGTGTAGCCAGAAATCATCAAACGCTTGACTTCTTTACCAGTAAATGTGTATTCCATAATGACAGTTTCGTTTGACTTTTCGTCAGAGTAGTTAGGCTTGTCGGTTCCACAGACTGCAAACACTCCGGATAAGTTACACAAAGTCAGTCCATGCAAATGTAGACTGTCTTTAACCAAAACCGTATCATCGAACTTTGCCGGTTGCTTCCTTTTCGGCGAAAAACAATGTATTTTAAAACTGTCTTTTGACGTACATATTATTTTCCCATCCGGTGTCGTGATTAAATCATCAATTGGAAATCCTGCATTTAATACGTTATGTGATTTTCCTTTGCTTAACTGTGTCAACGTGTGACTTGCACCGAAATTCACAAACAATTCTCCAGATTCACAAACTGACATGGCGTTTATATCCGTATCTTCATGGGATGTTATTTGTCCAACACACTTTACGGGATAAAGAATATCTATAATTTGTACTTCTGATTCATTAAGATCACCAATCCATTGTTTAACAGTTTCGTCATTTAACGTCTGCGTTCGGATATTTAACTCAGTTCGAACTAAAAGTTTATTCGTATTAAAAGCAGACGCAACATCAATCGATTGCAATACCATCTCAACTACCTTTACCTTATTTACAAGCGATCCAGAAGTCACGTCAGGTTTCACAACTTCTGTTAGCTTCTCTATATCAGATCTTAGTTTCTTTAGCCTTTGCCTCGCGGTTTCTTTCACTTGTTTGAGTGTCTCTAAATTTCTTTCACGGTTGATCTTCAATTTAACCTTCATGTGCTCAACATAGGCATCCACAAGAGTCCTTAATTTAGCAGCTCGTTCTTTGATAACCTCTGATGCGGCATTATATTCTGTTTCTAGTATCCCCTCAACAGTACATGCCTCCTCAATGTCTTTGTCGAATTTCGCTTCGTTTCGTTGAAGCAGTTTTAACGTCTCATCCGCTGTTCTTCGGCTTCGTAAACTGCGGGAAAGAAATCCTTGTGCAAATTTTCTTGATTCCATCGTTTTATGTAAGCATGTAAGATCAAATTTTTATGTTGCTCTATCACTTTTTTAACAGTTTTTTATACTGCAAGTATCGTTTTCGTTGTTGCTTGATGATATTTCGGCTGTTTGATATAACCAATGTGTCTATTTAAAAAAAAAACATTTTATTAGTTCCCCTTGAATTCACATCAAATCTGTTTTGTAAGTATAACTTTTTTGTTTGTCACACAAATAATTTACTCCAATTAAACATGTGTGTACATTCCTTCTAATTTTTATAAACACATATATTGTACTCTAATCAAAACATGATATGCTCCGACATTAAGGTCTGATATTTACTGTGTATACCTAGTATTGGTCTAATAAGATAATTGCGATCGATTACAACAATAAAACTAAACGCGTACACTTTAATCGGTAAAAGAAAGAGGTCAATTGTGTTCGACCTGTTGAAAACAATTGATTGATCGGTTTAATCCGAGATAATCAAGGTTAAGCAAGGCCGACTTATCACGGATTAACCTTTTTTTCAATACGTCTATGTTTTCTTTCGCTACCCGTTTTGTTTGCTTCAAAATCTTAAATCGAAAATTTACTTTTGTATTTACCTGTTTTAAAAGATAAATACACGAATATGTATATAACTGCGCTAGCGTATCAATGAAACTGATGGATCCATACCGGAAAACGTACCACTACATGTACACGTACCGGTAAATGTGTTGTTTTTTTCCGATAAAAGTAGTGAAGATGCTTTAGACACAAAAACAAGTTCATTGCTATCAACGAAACATCCAATGCACCCGATTATAAAACACGCGATTTCTTTTCAAATGGATGTCACACATGATGTGTTATTGATTTCGAATTTTGTTCCACAAAACTTATTGCACGTAAGTTAAAGCAGTGCACTCATTTCCAGTCTCGATTTGAATATATTTTTGCTTAAATTTAGATTGCATTTTTTCTCAGCGCATATTTTGTTTTAATTTTCAGAGTTAATACTATGATTGGGTATATTTATTCAAAAACAACAACACTGAATTTGTTATTGGGATGTAGGGCGTATATACAAGTTGCCAAATTGTGATTCATAATCTATGTAATGTGTTAATGCAAACACCTTATAGAATAATGTGTCAAATTGAACAACAGTACACGAGTACACTGCCCATTTATATAGCAACACTACTACTCAATGGTCGGGCGCAAATCAAAGCTAAAGAATTGTCACTATCTGAGGTAACAACATAAAATGAGACAAAACAAGTAGTTATCATCTTGTAAATATACGAACTCAAATATAAAAAACATGCATAACTATAATGTTTGTCTAAATACATAAACAATCTGTTTAAATAGTTAACATTGAAGGTATTTTTGTTAAGCCGCCATAACTGCAAAATGAACAGAGCTAAACAAATAATATGTGTAATTGTGTAGTATTGTTTGAATACCAATTATTTGATAGTATGTATGTTTTTGTTTTCAACGGAATCCAATACAGATAAGCATTGAATAGTGAATATGTGACACAACATGTAATTCAGTTAAACCAAAATACAGCATAATCTCAACAAATACAAACAACAACCAATACAAAACTGAAGTACCAGGCTATCCCATGGTACTGTGTACGATCTGTATATTTGCGATTACATGCAATCCATTTGAAAATTCTCACTATATTCTTTTTATCATCGGACATTTTGTTTTTTGACTATCAAAACAATATTACTCTTTGAAATCTTTCTACTATCGTGTGTGTGTGTGTGTGTGTGCGTGTGTGCGTGTGTGTGTGCGCGCGTGTGTGTGTGTGTGTGTGTGTGTGTGTGTGTGTGTGTGTGTGTGTGTGTGTGTGTGTGTGTGTGTGTGTGTGTGTGTGTGTGTGTGTGTGTGTGTGTGTGTGTGTGTGTGTGTGTGTGTGTGTGTGTGTGTGTGTGTGTGTGTGTGTGTGTGTGTGTGTGTGAGGGTGTGTGTGTGTGTGTGTGTGTGTGTGTGTGTGTGTGTGTGTGTGTGTGTGTGTGTGTGTGTGTGTGTGTGTGTGTGTGTGTGCGCGTGCGTGCGTGCGTGTGTGTGTGTGTGTGTGTGTGTGTGTGTTTGTTAAGCTGGATATTTCGCAGTTTTAACTGTATTTTATACCAAGGCGTTCAGGTTTACCAACTCATATTCTTCTTTGGTTACAAGCCCTAAATACACACGCATGTACCGTAAACTGGCAACTGCCGTGCTTGACATGTACCGTAAACTGGCAACCTCCGTGCTTGACATGTATCGTAAACTGGCAACTGCCGTGCTTCTCATGTACCGTAAACTGGCAACTGCCGTGCTTGTCATGTACCGTAAACTGGCAACTGCCGTGCTTGAAATGTACCGTAAACTGGCAACTGCCGTGCTTGACATGTACCGTAAACTGGCAACTGTCGTGCTTGACATGTACCGTAAACTGGCAACTGTCGTGCTTGACATGTACCGTAAACTGGCAACTGTCGTGCTTGACATGTACCGTAAACTGGCAACTGCCGTGCTTGACATGTACCGTAAAGTGGCAACTGCCGTGCTTGACATGTACCGTAAACTGACAACTGTCGTGCTTGACATGTACCGTAAACTGGCAACTTCCATGATTGAATCAGAGGTTATTTGATTACAAGGCCTAAATACACATGCATGCACCGTAAACTGACCATTGTCGTGCTTGAATCAGAGGTAGGCATAATGGCAGTAGAAAGGATTTCATGACCAAGTTAACAAATGATTGCTATATAGCCAGGCCGCGGATCGAACCTACCATCTTTGGACGTGTGGTTAAACGTTTTAACAACGGAGCCAGTCAATCCGATTTATAATCCGTTTTGATTTGTAATTTATCTACAACAGCGATGAGACGTAGACATTAGATTTTGATTACAACAAAGTATTCATGTATGTTTTGGCAATAAACGAGTTACATGTAAAGATGCAAAGATATGTTAAATATTAGTATTCATAACGTTGTCCAAACGTAACTGCAATATTTACAAATAAATTATACCTAAATAGCAAATAAGAACATTACAGAACATGGATACGTCCCTCACGTGAATATGTATATGTTATATTTCCTTACACTGCACACGCTTAAAGTCTAGCACATTAATCTGCTGTGAGAACCATGCTGCTACTCATCAACGCAATGAATGTCAGTCCAATGTTGAGATATGCACTAATTAAACAATCATTGGTTGGTGCCAACGTGGCAAAAACTCTTGCTGGACCCCCGCTTCCGTCTTGAAGTTTTATTACAGCTACTGAAATGATGGAACCAAACTCCGGGATGGCATCTAAATTTGCGACATTTTCAAGGCCTGGTACATTCGCGCGCCCTAGAATCACATGAACCGGATATGTCTTAGATTGGCCATAATCAGTTGAGGGCGTGTCAACACCAATCACGTGAATATTTCTATTTTTTACCAGCCAATCGGCGGCGTTCTCGTGGAATCCCGGGAAATGGAATTTTGCTGGATCGGTCGTGGACTCGGTCCCGAAAACTTGGGTCTTGTTGGGGTATTTCTGGTGCCATCCCGAGTTCATGACGACAACAGCGCCGTCGGGAATGCGGCCGTACTGCGCCTCCCAGTTTTGTATGTCGTCAACGGTGACGCGGTAGTCGGTATTCTGTGCAGCTTTTGACTGTGAAACGATATCAATTGTTTTTAAAATGTAAAGCTATAACTGAATAAACACATTCAGGCACTAAAATGTGCTTTACTTTCAAACTTAAGTATCTTTAAACTTCGTTTGCTTAATACTTCAGTATTATCAAATGTCTGCATATTTAATTTTATTTGTCTTTTATTGTATGTACTTTTACACCTCGTTAGTTTTAAATTTCAGTATCGTTTATTGCATTATCGTAAAACGTCATGGCCCGATTTTCCGACGTTTCATACGCCTGACATAAAGAAATTGGGCTTAAGCTTTCTATTTGGTATTGCATTCACATTTGCAATATTCGTCTTATAAAATTAATGACATTGTTATGGATATTTTCAGATTTTCACAATACTAGAACACATGTGTTTTTATATTAATTTCAAAATATTACTTATTTAAGAATATATAAGAGAGTAACACTGCTCATCTTAAAAACAGTCGATACAATATTTCTTTTCAGCCACTGTCTCTAACATGTTTAGTATTTTGATTCTACTGTTGCCTGCCAGTCGCCTACCTTAACGTTGATAATCACTCCCCATCCCACAAGTTTCGCCATGGGAATTTGATGGGTCCTGGATCTGTTCTCGTAGAAATGTGCAGGTGCGTCTAGATGCGTACCCCCATGCTCCGCAGTCGCGAATGAATTCGACTCAAACCTACATTGGGTTTGTTGAGATACTAATATAATTGTTTTATATGTATACTATTGTTATATATTTATTCAAATTTATTTTCATATTATTAAATGCAACATGAGAAAGACACATACTGCCATTATCATATGGCAAGCTATACATACGTTCTCGTATTTTTATACAAACGGTTGTTTATCATATGTTATCGTTAACAAATTCACAAATTATGTTATTTGTAATCGTATATGGTTGCTAAAAAACAAATATTGTTAGAAAAAGACGTATTACTAAAACTTAACAAACGCAAATCAATTTAAGCAGAACGATTTTCGAACAGTATGAATGGTTAAACAAAGTCTTTATGTTTATGCTTTTAGTTTCCGAAATTTAATTTAATCATCAGATGAACTTACCAATGTCCGCCAACAGGATTTCGTCCTCTTAACAGAACAGTGAAGTTGTATAAGGGAAGCCCAGGCCAGTTAATGGTATCGCTGTTCTGAACATGCGTCAGATCGACAATCTGCATTTCCGGTTCTGCTTTTGCCAACACAATTATGGCAAGCAGAAATAAATGATAGACTTTCATGGCTAAAATATCGAAAATAAGTTGTTATGCTTTCGATGCATTCTTTGCATGTACAAAGATATTAAAATATGTAACACAGGTATTAAATTCCAGGAGTTTATTTGTAATTATCAATTAAAAATATGTTAATAATTTCATACTATTTAAACAAATATTGAACGTAAACCGATTGCGACATTTTGTTGAAAGCATAATACACAAGTGGTAGTCTCTACAGTTTTGCATATAGACGGGAAGTCGTCAAATTATCGCATCATAGGGAATACATAAGTAATCAGTTAATCCTGCACGTAATAAAATGCCTTTGGCATGGTACAGCAAACATTAGTCGACGACGCTAGACAGTTAATGCAAAGTTTGTACAATTCTTGACATATAGGTTTTAGTATTTTAACGGACACTACGAAGCGAATTAACATACAATACACGTATAAGTTTGAATAAATACCATGCTTAGGACACTTAACCGTCTTGTTATGTATGCATGTGATCAACCTATGATTTAATTTACACACGTTAACACGAAAATCAAAATGTTAGTCAGAACATTATACTGACACAAATATGTTCCAGTTTGTTGAAATTTCTACCTCAATCCAATGTCGGTATGTCGACATATATAACGTTTAAAGAGTCTATTGTACACAAATATGTACATACAAAACGAGTGAACAGACATATCTCTTTATTAGATTTTTAGATGGTCGCTTAGCGACCGTCTAAGGCGGTTAGTCAAAAATTCAGGTCGATACGGCTTAGCTACTAGGAGCCCAATACCTGCTTACTACGCGTATCCGCGCGAGAAAGAGTTGTATACTTTATGCAAGAGGTTTGAGTTCTCCAATTATATTTATTCACAAATGGAAACATGATATTAATATCGTGTTAAATGAAATAGTTTCGAACGGTGCTTTTATAGAAAAGAATCAATAAACAATTATCGTATTGTACGTGTCGCGGAGGAGATTGTTTATGAATGAATAAAATAGTCCACTTTCTGCAGCGTCTACATGACGTAGTATTTTTGGTCAGTCCATTCATAATATGAGGATATTGATAGATGCGCCTGTCGATAAACAAAGGAAAGTCCACGGGCGATAACAACGCAATAGGTTACGCTCTCACATACACCTCAATGACGTAGTAAAGGTCGTAAATTGAGGCTATTAATAGATTCGGGAAAAAGTTAACGCTTAATTATATTCTCAATTTATAAAACGTTGAACATAATTTCAACAATAACTTCAGCGATACGATAGACAAAAACAAAAAAATGTTTCATAATCGCTAAACCCGAATATAACAAACAATTTATAATAATAATACGAATGACCTGTTTCGTAACCTCGTTCATGCTACTACAGCGGGTATTTCTGGAAAACGTTCTTTGGTTCACTACAGAACTTTTGTATTTACGGGTGCCAGCAACGCAATAGAAGAAGGTTATTAGAAGGTTTAGCTTGTTTATATTCACAGTTCTCAATACATAGACAGTTGGATATTAGTTAATCAATTACTACAGGCATACTATAGGCAACCTCAAAAATGCTTTATAATCGCTAAAACCGAAAACAACTAAATATATTATATTAAATATATTATAGCAAGAAATATCATTTAAAAATGTAGTCGGCGTATACGCTGACTTTGAAATAAAGTTTGCAATTTACTTTTCTAAATAAATAAATAAATACAATTAAACAAAAGTTAAACTATTGTGTTGTGTTTTTCACTTGTAAGTTGCATATTCACCGCATGAAATGTGTGTTAGCATTGTCAAACCACACATTAGTGTGAGTAGATAAAAAATATACTACGGGAGAGCACTTCATATGTGTCCTCATATGCCTTGTTATGAGTATCTTTCTTCACTATCGAAATATATGGTATGTTGATATTTGATTTAAACGCAGTTTTCCTTCAACACATTTAAATCACACGTCAATAGCGCCGTCATGCGAAAATGGGTCTTGTGCGTTTCGGCAAGCGTTTGTTAAACCCAACGTGTGCTTTTGCGCAGTCAAGCCATAGGCGATGCTGTTCGCTATAAAATCACTCAATATGTTATGTTTCTCCTTACCAGAAGGAGAGATAGCTGAGTGGGCTATTTATATGATGGGCGCACATGGAATAAGACCCATTTTCGCATGACGAGGGTCATTACAAATCTCATTGCGAATTGTAAATGCCACATTTAAGAACAATGCGTTTCGATACAAAATTGAATTCAAAATAGCAAACTTGTTAATAATGGCAGCCTATCCACACATTAAGGAATGATTTCCAGACGTGCTGACCAAGTTCGGAAAACATTGTGGTATGATAATTAAACGATTTTCTCTTATCGTGACACTATACTATTTCGCTAATGATTGTTTTCTCATCTTGGAGGCGAAAGTGAAATTCTTCGAGATGGATTGTAACGCGTAATTGTAACAGGGCCACAATTTGTGTCGTTTGAGCATACAGAGAGTAGTCCGGAATTCCTTACACTGAACAGTGCTACATCCTTTAAATTGAGCACATACGCAGTGATGTAGCAAAAATTCAGAGGTTGTATCTCTTATCAGCTTATTAAATATTCGAAAATATTCATGCCTGTCTGTTGGCGTTAGGTAAAAGTCACTAAGATGAAGGTTGAGTAAAACAGCTACGCCTAAAAGCGCATCAGTGCTCTATACCTATGTTTATGTCAGCGTTGTTGACACCGTGTGAACTGCTCGGGTAACTAGTAAAGCATAAACAGCAATGTTTATATACTTTAATTCCTCCATATATAAGATACGAAGATTATTGTATATTTTGAATTTGTATATGGTGTCAAAAATCAAAAGTTTTGTACACGGAACTTTCAATATGAAGTTATATTCTTGGTGAGATAGTTATTTGATATTAGAAAAAATATTCCTTTAATATGATGGTGACTGCAAATTTTCTTTATATTAAGTTATCATTACCATTTTCATCATACTTTCTATGCTTTCAGAACGTCCAAAAAGCATGTTGTTTTTATTTTGTCTAAGTTATTTCTATGAAATAATAAGGATGATAAAACGTGCACACAAAACTCGACCCGTGCGCTATGACACACACTTTATAAAGTTGAATGGCGTGTGTTCATTTCAAAATTGCGATTGATTTTGAAAAATGAATTGCGTGTTAAATTATGCAATAGCGAACATCTTCAGTGCCTTCAGCGCTTTGATTATTCCAGTAATTTACGGCTAAATTTGCTGATATAACTAGGATCACTTTTCTCTGACTCAGTTTCTTAAAATAAACCGTTGACATCTTCACTATGTTTAAAACGCTTTGTCACTTTTTAATATACGAAGCCTAAAAACGCAAAACAAAACAATCATTTAGTAGGCGTGTTCCGTCAAGCATAGAGTGAACAAACGTGGCGTTGCGAGTTACATCAAGGGCCGTATACAGTTGTTTAAAGTCATGACTCTTTTGTCAAGTTTGTATAACTTTTAAGAGTGCACTATAATGCGATAGATGGTACATGTATGGTATATATTTGAAATGTTGCTGATCTAATAGAACGAAAGCGTTATAATCAGAGTTTGTCTCACTTCAATAAGTTGTGCAAATTTTTTTCCCGAACTTATCCAAAAAAGTCTGTCTTGTCTAAGCATCATCATCATATCTTCACATTGGGCTTGTTAAATTAATTAATCGACACTGCAACATGTACAAAAATACTAAATTAACTCAGTAATAAGAAACAGATCAGGAACAAAAAATCCTTAACATCAAATGAGTGTATACGTTTACGGCGATACAGGCTTTGTCAAGCATTCACAAACAAAGGAAGCGATACAAATGTTACCTTCGTTATACCTTTATAATTAAATTAATTGTCTGTTCTTGACTTGTGATATATTGTTTTTCCGAATACGTGTTTATACAAGTCATCGATTTAAGCCGCTCTTGTCCATGGATCATGCATACCATACGACTGTGATATTTATATCTTTAACTGCAACAACCGTTAGTACATTGGATTAGTTTCCGCAAAGTGAGTATGAGTCATTGTCATTATGGAGCACAATATTGCGTAGATGAGTCATTTTATAATATATGTCTCGTTAACGCTATCGCGTACACGTAGACGAAACATGAATGATATTCAGACAAGAAATATCTTAGAAGAAAATATACGGCGTTTGCAATACTTATCATGCGCACATTGCATGTACATAATATATTCTAAATATGTAATAACTATACACTATGTATGTGTTCCTATATTTGTAAGACAAATGTATCAATTTTATCAATATTTTAAAAACGATCGCGAGTATTCAAGAGACTATAAATAATGGAGTTCAATACATGTGTACGAGAAACCACTAGACCAGGTCTTGCTCAAAGAATGCGAGTGCTAATATGTGAAATATGTATAGACGATTCTCGTGTGGCCGCTAACCTTTTATGCAATTTAATTTCGTATATCTGATGTAAGCGATGTAATTAAAGCGTTTTGCAGACATAGTTGGTTAATTCATGTTCATAATTGCTGTATTACTAACATGTATGACAGTTTTACACGTTTCTGCGTATACGCAAATATGCAGTACATTTGTGGTACATGTGCATCGACAACAACTGATATATTAGCACACAATACTCAAATGTTAAAGGGACCTTTTCACAGATTTTGGCATGTTTTAAAGTTTGGCATTAAATGCTTTATATTGATAAATATAAAAATTAAATTTTAAAAGCTCCAGCAAAAAATAAAATTTAAAAAAGGAAAAAAAGAAGCCCGCAGCAGGGCTCGAACCAGTGACCCCCGGAATCCTGAGGTAAAAACGCATTAGCCAACTGAGCTATCCTGCCAAACATACATAAGAAGCGTATTTTATACGTTATATAAGCAATCTTCGTAGTTTCACAAATTTAAACAACAACAGACTTTCCAAAATATTCAATCGTTTCGCGTTGCAACGCTCTATAAATTTTAGGTTTTTAAATCGTCAAAAGATACATATAATGGCTATTAGACCATGGCAAATGTTCAGTAATACTGTTTCCTCACAAATATCATAACTTAACCGAAAGTTTGCGAACCTGAAACAACTTTTTTTAATTTCGTCAATTTACCAAACCCTGAAAAGATCCCTTTAAAAACAGTTAATAAAGTTCAAAAGTATTATTTGTTCAACATGATATTAAAAGAACAAACCTTTGCAATTATTAATGTAATACCCTTCGTTATGACCGTGGTAAATCCTCCGATTTTGCAATTAAACTATTTCTTCCTGGACTAAATCCTAATGTGTAAAATTCAGCCTCAACACGTCCGTTGGGAAACACAGGTAATCAAATGTGGGGTGCATCTGGTTACCTCACCAGATAAGTATATGTGTTTCTGGTAAAAATAGGATCAGTTATGTAAGGTCGGGCTGCAAAGACCTCGTGAAGAGGATAGTAGGACCTGTAAATAAACTCTGATACAAACAAACAAGATCAGTTATGTTTTCATGTCAGAGCTGTGAAGGGTGATTCAGTCAAATGCTTGTTTGAAGGGAATTGCTGGTCTTATCTGTTTACTTTGATTTAACGTTTAACGTTGAAATAATGATGTTCACCAGTACAAACAGTGGTGTCTCTGTTTTCTTTATTGTAAGATGAAATACTCGAAAAGTAATACTCAATGAATTAAAGAAAATTCAATTGATGGCTCATTAAAGTAAGACGAGCTCTTTTATTCTATTATATTTGTATCGGTTGATTTTGTTTAGTTTTGAGTTGTTTTGTGTTTATGTTGGTTTGTATTGTGCTGTATTGTGCTGTTTTGTACTGTTTGGGCAATCGGTCACTTGCCTTAAATAAAGGACCAACTAATTGTTTTTAATGAAAATTCAATACTGCTCCAGCAGCTGGAGTTTCACTTCTTTATATTGTCAACAGTTTAAATTTTAGTATAAAATACAAGTAAAAGAACACCAATATAATGTTCTTAAACTTAAAATCTTATAAGTACAATAAACGTTCTTACCATTTGGTTTTAATATGTTCTAAATGTAATTTTAACATGTCTTACAAATATAATTACACATTAAATGCAACTTTTGTTTACTACTCGAAATAAAAGTAAATGTGATGCAAAATTGCTATGTACTTAAACGTTACTTTTCATGCAGTAATGGCTGTAGAGGAATTTTTATAACTTCCAACTGTAATGTTTGTCAACTTTATTATTTCTTACCTACAAATACGCGCGTTTATACAAGCATGTAGCATCAAAACAAGATGTTTGTGTTGCCCACTTTTTCCCTGTATACGACCGCTTTTAAACGTTATCTGAAATGGAAACGGTACTTAACAACTACAACAATACACAGTTTTCAAAATCGATGCTTAACGAGAAGTGGTAATCGCTACTAGAAGTCAATGTTTACGAATCATACTACAAGTTGGACCTTTTCAACTGACGTCAAACTAGATTTATATAATGACATATATATATATATGGGTCGTGCTCTGTGATGAATGGGTTTAATGCATGTGCGCTTAGTGTCGTCCCATATTAGCATGTGAAGTCCGCAGAGGCTAATCAGGTACGACACTTTCCGTTTTTTATATTTTCTGTTTAAAAAATGTATATTCTTAGCAAAAATCCAATTTATGCGGAAAGTGTTGTCCCTTATTAGCCTGTGCGGACTCCACAGGCTTATCTGGGAAGACACTTTACGCACATGCATTCAATACCCTTTTCACAGAACACGGCTCATATATATAAAAATAATTGGGACCTCTCGCATCGCAAACACGTTATTACATCTCTTCGAACGTAAGCTACAGGGTCTAAATAATACATAGGTGACGCAGCAACAGCAGCAGAAAAAAAACACTGTGTTTATGTATGGGCGCATAACTAAAGGAACATATTAAATGTAAGCATTTATCATCAACATTTGTAACATTTGACCTTATTGGTTGACCTTGACCATGACCATAGAGATGTGAACACACAGCCAGTTAAAGGAAACAATTTTAGAAAGATTTTTCTAAATCTCTCTATGCATAGTTAAGTAATGCCTTATTTGTATCATCTTAGCAAAATAAACGCTTATACAAAGTTTAAATGATATTGACCCAATCAGTTCTGATGTTCCGGACGGACGGACGGAGGGATGGACTTTTGGATGAAAAATTGGACTAACATCAGTGCGTGCTCCAGAAAAAACAATATCCCTCCGACTCTGGCGGGAAGTAATGAACTTGTCATTCTCGAATTAGTTATGGCATTTGATGTTAGATTTTCTCAAATGATACACATGCAGGACACAATTGATATCAGTATTAGGTTCAACGCCGATTGTCTTGTTAAAATACGTCTAAAATTATATCATCGTTAAACACACGAATAGTTCATATAAAACGTTTATTATTGTTTTACAGCGCGGATTGCATTATCAAGACTATGCATCATTATTAAAGGCGTGCGATATATATCGTATCATTCGCTAGGCTCAGCTAATTATTTCGTGTGATACGGCATAACACAAGCTACTCGTCTTTTGTATACCAGCGTTAAAATGTAGGATGTTAATAACCAATTTAATATGTTTGATTGTGCTCGACAAAAGTGTTGAAATAATCGTCATAACTGTTGTATTTGAATGATCCCTCATTTATGAACACCTTTAAAAGCTCTGAACCAGATCGATATAACTGTTGTATTTGAATGATCCCTCATTCATGAACATCTTTAAAAGCTCTGAACCAGATCGATCTTTGTTGTCTTTTTCAAGACATTTCTACAAAACCAAGTTACACGAGGGCGTGACTAATGAATGATTAAACATTGCTGTTTGGAATGACTATTTCATATCAAGGCGGGATTTAAATTGTTTTATCGGTCAGGGATACAATAATGTTGGACATTGGCGGAGTAAATACGTGTTATCAGTCAGGGATATCATGACTCTTCACAACGTTTGGTCAGAGTATCCCTGGGTCAGATTGTCCTTGGGTCAGAGTGTCCACTGTAATTATGCACCATTGGCATTACAAACGGCTATGTACAGCATCGTAAACAGTAAATTACTGTTATACTCTTTTATACTATTACCAGATAAAAATAACTCTGATCGTATGAACATGAGCTTCATACCAAAGCTATTTTTAGATCAGATTCGGGGTTTTCCAAAAATTGGAGAATCTGTTTTTGTCAACTACGGAAAAACAAAATCGTCAATAAATGCGATATTTGACATAATTAATTAAATTTAAGGAGAAAATAATAGGATACACATAATATTATGTGAGTTTGGGATAGAGATCAAGTTTATCATGCTCGGCTCGAACCATGTTAGCGCTCGACAAGCATCGCGCTACATCGGTTCTAAGCCTCGTATGATAAACTTGATCTTTATCCAAAACTCACATACTATTCTATGTATCGTCAACTATGTTACAATGTGCTATTCTCACAGCGCACAGTAATACGCTTAATGCTAATTTATAACCCCATATAGAACAGAACTTTCAGTTGGAAAGCGAGAACGCATGTAACTGTAGCAAACATAACACTATTATGATTAACAAACAATGTATACTTTCATTTTAAATATGTAACAATTGAACTGTTTTAAAGATTTGAGAACAATGTGTTATATGCGTAAAAAAAGATCATATCCACCACAAAATACAAATCCTATCATTCTTAAAATTTTCAAATGAACATTTACATAAAATAATGAATAATAAAATCCACTTAATACATAATTACATGCTTAATAAATATATGGGTTAATAATTTAACACTATAATTGAATGCAAACACGTGTGTATTGCATTGTTTGAATCAACGTTAAAAAAACTAAATTGTTACTAAAAATGACAGAAAAAATAACAAAAATAATAAGCCAACAAGCTTAAACAAATGACCATTTTATTTTTTTTATAAATTGTAATTTTAAGATAACACACTGTCATACATATTTAGTATAAACATTAATATAATCGTTATCTCAACGTTATCTCGACGACGGAGAACATGCAAACGAGACTTCAAGATATAAATATTTTAGCCGTGCTCTGTGAAAATGGAGTTTAACGCATGTGCGTAAAGTGTCGTCCTAGATTAGCCTGTGCAGTCCGTACAGGCTAATCAGAGACAACACTTTCCGCGTTATGATATTTTCTGTTTAAAGAATGTCTTTATTAGCAAAAATCAAGTTTAGACGGAAATTGTAGTCCCTAATTCGCCTGTGCGGATTGCACAGGCTAATCTTAGAAGAAACTTTGAGCTTGTGAATTAAACCCTCTTTTCACAGTGCAAGGCTCATTTAAATGCTATACTTTAGTAAAAACAAATACATAAATACATAATATAAACGAATTGAATTCACATATCATCACAAATTTAACGTGTTTAAAATACATTTTTGAAGATCTAAACTATACACGTCAACACAGAATATCATTAACATTAATCGTGGCACGAATAACAAGGCATGCATATCGTCCGATTGTAACATTAAAGGTTTAAACAGGGTGCCTTTGTTTTCTTAAGCGATCGATGTCATCAAATTGTTTGACCATGTTGACCATATCTTTTAAACTTGTCATCAGCTAGAGGAATTGTATTGCCACTCCGTAGAGTTACTTTGCAAAACTCTACTTGAGCGTTTGAATAAGAAAAGTATTTGCTGTAACGTAATGATAAGATTTTAAGATATGTAGAACAGTATCAAATATTCATATCTTAAAGTCAGCAGAATGCTATGAATGGAAAATGTAACAGTACAAGACCTAAATCAACAAACCGTCAAGGTTGCATAAATAAGCTTCTTATGGTAGATATAAAAGTAACAGCTGATTTGGTTTTTACTTGGATTAAATGACGGAATTAAATGTATTGATAGCATGTGAAAACCATCGGTTAAATCTACCGAAACATTCAGTCATTAATAACAAGTGACGACATTTTTCATGTAATAATATATAAATGACTGATAAATCGACATGGGTTGTGTAGATAAGTTTTGACTTCAAACACGAAAATGGCAGTTTGTATGTAATAAGATATTATACATATGATATGGATCTCAAAGTATTATATTTAGTAGATACGTATGTTTGTGTCTTTTTGAATATAAAAAAGATTCAATGTTGTTTTTACAAAAACAGTTCAGCTCGAGTTAAACTAGCATATACATCGATTTCATTTTAATTGTGAATCACGGGGCAGGCCCGTAAGGGTCTGGCTGACCGCCATATTTGTAATTATTGGACTTCAATATTATACGATTTCCAAAGTTACTGAATGTACTATTAATTAGAATATTGGGTGGACTTTTTAATAAGCCGAATAAAATGTCAATGAACAGTTCATCGGACTTGTGTATGAATTGTCATTCCATCGGACTAAGTTAAATTGCCATAATGATTAATCTTTTGGCTTGTTGTTATTTTGGAACAAAAATACGTTTGAAGAGGTAGAGAATAAAATATATACAGGAATGTAAAAAAACACGAGATATATAAATATATAGTTACGAACGTGTATATTGGGAAAATATGCCTATTTCGACAAAACCTGTTAATTCAACATAACCACGTTCAGATGTATCAAAACAGGAACGCCAGCTTGCTTGTTTAGTTTGTCGAGCATGTTTGCATGTTTTTATTATAATTCACCTTCGTATGTAGTCAGTACGTGTGTCATTGTACTCGTATGCCTGGATTATAAGAACGTTCAATGCCAAATATTTCCATTCTCATAATGGCTGTCCTCCGTTGAAGGCTGGGCAAAAATCTTGCTATGAGTGTCAATAATATCAATCGGCTTTCTGCAAACCAGAAAACATACATTAGAGGGTTGAGACAGCATGTTAAAACATGTATCGCTTGACATATTACTTCAGTTTTGTCATTTTTGTGGAGTGTAACCTGTAAGATCATTGCCACAAGACCAAACGTTTCGGTCACTAGGATTGCGAAAAGCGAGCCGCTTGTTCGACGCTGGGACCTTGTCTGCAACAAATCGCGCGGCATACAGTTCACCCTCCTGCTTTTATTCCGAATTACAATTTTAACTTTAACATAACATCCAAACGACACCATGAACAGAATTGTGAATAAACCCAATGTCTCATACTGGACTTCTGACCGCTGCTGAAACGACGCAGCCAGAACCAAAAACGTTTCAGCCAAAAGCCACAAACTCACTGTAACGATTCTTATTACAAACGACCTCTTGATTACTGAGTTAATGTGTGTCGCAGTGATGAAAAGGGTCCGCTCGAAACTCATCATACAAGTTGTGATGAAACCGCACATCACAACAAAATTTGATGCTTGGAGAACAAACCTACGCTCGATGGCAGGCACAAGAGCCACACGCACAAGAAAGAATACGTCGATAATAAGCAAGGCTCCAGACAGCAACCGAACGTTTTGGGGGATTCGTTTCACTTTGATGATCACCACCAACGATAATATATTCCATGGTATTGCAAGAAATGAGAGTATCATCAAAACGCACTGATCCAACTCCATGTCTTTTATGTCCGAATTCCGTACAAACAAAGATACTGATTCTAAATATTTTATTTCTATTATTTATCGCTCTTCTTATAATTCTTCAAGAATGTTATGTGCTTTTATTCTAATGAATTGTATTATAATAACATATTATCATATTATAGTAACAGTCTTTGCGTTCACATATTGAAGTGAATTGTCATTGACAATCGTCTTATTTATATGACTGGATTATTGCAGCGTTACTTCATTGGTCGTACTTGTTAATACGCGCTAATGAAATTTTGTTACCTTTGACCATATTCTGCGTGATATTGTTTCAATCGACGCCTCTGCAAGTTCTAATAATAACAGCAACTATGAAAATCGATTCAGGGAGTGATTTTTCAAAGTTTTAAGCAAAAAAACGAGACTGAAGATGATAGGGAAAAAAGCCCTTCATTCCATGTAATAATCATTAAACAACATTTGACTTTTATAAAGATTAATACAATTATTTAATTAATAATGAAGAACGGCTTGCAAATATATGGGAAGTTTAATTATCTAGTAAGTGAACATAAATAATGTTCAAGTTTTCGATCCACCTTAATGCTTTCAAATACATTTCTTTCGTTATAGCATTTATCGTAGGGAAGAAAAAGCAAACGGTTTCATCAAAATTGTGTCAGGTTTCTACTTCATTGACAGTTTTTCAGCACAAACTCGGTGCGCATTTCAGCACGGATAAAGAATATGTGCAGAAAATGCATACTTCATGGAAACGCGGCTTTTTTAACAACAAATAATTAAAAACGAAATTATAACCGGTATACGGCACTCACTCTGTAAATATTAAATTTAAATTTGATTACAATAATAAAATATATAAGACAAATAAAATACAAATATGATGAACAGCTTATAATATTAAAACATTGGTTAAACAAAAAATGTGTAACAAGACTAGACGACTTGAATAGAACAATTTAATTGAACAAAACTTATTCCATGACTTGACATTATGTGAAGGCTTCAAAATATTCTCGAGATGTTGACTACAATTTTCATGAAGAGTAATGAACAAATTTTATCTTATAAACAAACGTTGCAAATAAAAATAAGGTAAATTGATTATAAATGTCTAGCTTCAAGCTATAAAACCAACTTTTATAATAACTTGACAAAAAGTGCTTAATGCAAATGTAATTCGTATATGTTCCAAAATGATATACTAGTAGACGTAGAACATTTTAAGATTGCTGATTACAAATATTTTCATAGGAAATGTAGTATTTTCTATGTAGTTTCCAAACAGGAAACACTGGTTTTTTACAGAATGTTTCGTTAACCATTATGCCGTATGTAGCGCTATATTGTACATGCTAACACCAGAGTACCACGAGTACGCTCCTTTTTAGGAATATGGCCATCCTTCAAAATCCGATTCTATACTATTATCACGCTGCTATATATATTGTTACGCAAATCCGATTTAAGCGGATAATGTTGAGTACATTTAAATCACTAAAATCCGATTATATGCTTCCATACCGGATTTTGGATAAAAAAAGCAATTATGGAATAATCGGATGTTGTTTTTTTGATAATTGAATAAATGCTAAATGAAAAAGATGAATAAGGAACAATCCAAACTGAGGCTGCACGAATATCATATTGAACGGTCTCTCTAGAAGATCTGCTCAATAAAGGTGGATGGGGGAGTATAAGCTCAATACCTCGACACACACACACACATTAATTTATATATTAACATGATGTTAAAGAAATACGCCATACCACTTTTAATCACTCATTTCCGACACAATGGTTGTTAGAACCCAATATTCTCTTTAAAATGCAACACAAACACTTCTTTAATATATTCAAATTTATTTGTTCTATCAACTGCATCTGGAAGAAAGTTTCTTTCTGATTATGTCTAAAATGCAGAATTGACCCTTTTTATTAAACGACTGATTAATATTTATGACCCAATTGAAATCCGTTTTTTTTTATATGATAGACCTTCCAAAATGTTAAAGGTTATATGAGAAACATAAATATACATTTGCAAACAAATCTCTGAGAACACTTTTTAGAAAGAGCTGTAATTTAATTATGACAAAATCAGTATCTAGAAAAGTGATGTTTGGATAATTTCATCAGTATAATTACCTTATTTTTCCAGCTGAATTATTCAGGAAATCCCTTTCAAAATGAATGAAACTGTGAAAAGGCTCGTGAAATATGTATTTCTCTGATCAAAAGTAATGAACTCAAAGAAATGATATATTGAAACAAACGAATACCGTATATTTGTGCAGGCTGATGCAGGGCTGGCTGTATCAGAGTCCATTCTGGACACCTGAACCAACAAAGGCCTATCTTACATCTGTGCCTATTGTGAGTAGAACTTAGGCTTAGATTGTCTATAAACAATATGAGCCTAAATCTTGGAAAACCAGACCTAAAGCATGTGGGTTAAGTGTCATCCCAGAAAGGTATTGTGCGGTTGGCATAGGCTGATTAGGGACAACACTTTCTGCCTACACTGGATTTTCGTTTGGAAGACACCGCCTTCAACCGAAAATTTACATAAAAGCGGAAAGTGTTATCCGGACTGCAGACTGCACAGGCTAATCTTGAATGAAACTTTACACACATGCATTAAGTCCAGTTTTCCCAGAACCAGACTCATATCATTTGTCATTGATGTATTTATGGGTTATGCACCTTTGAGCTATGATGTCGCAGGTTAATCCTCACTCAGGAGTACTGGTTTTGCCCAGGAAACAGACTCAAACGTTTCATATTGGCCAAAGGCTTTCAATCAATAGAGCCGCGTTCTGAGAAAATTGGGTTTAATGCATGTGCGTAAAGTGTTGTCCCAGATAAGCCTGTGCAGTCCACACAGGCTAATTAATGGACGACACTTTCCGCTCTTATGTTATTTTTAGTTTCAATGAAGTCGCTCCTTTCCAAAAATCACGTTTAGGCGGAAAGTGTCGTCCCTGATTAGCTTGTGCGGACTGCACAGGCTAATCTGGGATGACACTTTACGCACATGCATTAAGCCCAGTTTTCTCAGACCAAGGCTCTTTAAATCCATAATTAATATTTTGAACAAATTAACAGTGAACAATTACTCACGAGATGCCTTTTTTTGACAAAATTTGACAACCTGATTTTTATTCCTTGCTTAATAGTTTTAATCGAAAATTTTATATGGTTTTTATCTTTGCAACATAGCTATAACAACATTCAGTTAGTGCGGATATTCATCAATACAATGAGAATCTCTATAGTATTGTTTTAATCATGATTTTGAAATTGATCTCATTGTGTCATCTTTTTCTTTATAAGGGCAAGATGATAGTGTTGGACCTGATAGCCGAGGGAAGCTCACTATACGTGAAGACCCAGTCCTTCTTTGGTCAGCCCTTTATCTGGTGTATGCTGCACAAATTTTGAAGGCACCATGGAGCTGTTTGGAAACATAATGCAATAAGACTTATTAATTTCTGACTATAAATAAATAATATTTATTTTCGCGGATTTGTTGTTTATAGTTCCTAATGGATGCGATAACGGAATACTTCAGTCGTTTTCGTTATGTACGGAATACGGATTGCCTCGAATGAAATGGCTATATTATAAGCTTACGCAATTTCCGTATCATGTGATTACACGTCATCTCCTTCTTCTGCAAACGATCAGTGTGAACGTTCACATCGACAAAAAATCAATTAAGTTAAATCGCAAATCGTCTTAAATAATGCCCCGTGGAAGAAAAAGGAAATTAACGGAAAAGGTGGAGAAGTCCAGTGGAGGACGATTCCCGGTTCCTTCAACCGGATCCAGGTCGACGTTTTATCGATTTCGAAGAGATATTACGGGCATCTAAAACTGTTCCTCCTAATAGCAATACACGTAACGTTGAGAGGTGCGTTGTTAGCGGGGAATCGGCGTCAACTCTAAGTTGCCCGGTAAACGAAAATGCACAAGTTCAATCTCTTGCTTCGTCTATCAATCAGGGTCAAACCATGTACAGTTGTCTGGAGTTAACGCGCTTATCAAATGATGACTTGGCTGCGCACGTGCCAGCCTCATTGAAACAACATATAGCGAGAGGCGAATATGTCAATTTGGCCTTACTGTTAAAAGGTGCAATCGAATTATCCGCTTTTTGTAACGGTAGTGTTTTGCAACTTTCGGCCCAGGGCACACTTGAACAGCGGCAAAAGGAGTGCAAGGATAAAATCCAAAATATCGAACGTTGGTCAGACGCCTTCTTGATTTATGCGTCAATATACCTCATCACCCAATAAAGTGCAAGAGATTATGCATTACATGTGGACCATTCGCGAGTGTGCGTCACGTCAGGGGAATGGGTGGGGGGGGGGGGGGTGACATGGCGAGAGTATGACGAACAGTTTCGTCTGCGCCAGGCCTTGCACCCTACGTCTTGGGCGTCGATCAATAATGATCTTTGGTGGCCATGCGTGCAAACAAGGGCCCCGGACTGAGGACAGGGGACGCCAAAAGCTAATTACTCGTGTCACCATTATAACGAGGGACACTGCACGTGGACCTACTGTCGGTTTACACACGCATGTTCAGAATGCGGATCTCAACATCCGGTCATTAACTGTCCTTTGCGACCCCGTCCTATCAGCTTCACGGGGGCGCCCCGTTTTTAAAGGGGACGGGGATTGCATCGATTTCGGTCACGGCCCCAATGGCGCGGGAACAATCGTGGCACACAAAATAGGTTCTAAACCTGACGCTATATTTCCTTGTAACCATGACCTACTTAATCTCGCAACATCGCCGTTGAATATCAAAATATTACGTGAATATTAAGCATTGTATAATTCTTAAGATCGAGTTGATCTTTTAAATGGTTTTACAAATGGGTTTTCAATGCATTATAACGGCCCCAGAGTCAATAGATTAAGTAAAAACTTGAAGTCTGCAATCAAACCACCACTATCACGTTTGGCATTTTTGTTCTGGAATTGTCTTGAAAAATTATGTACAATGTAACCATTTAGTTCTACATCAGAGTCCGATTTATACCATGATTCGTACAGAAAGCAAATATCATATTTTGTCAATGTCTTACAAGTCCTTACTCTCCTTCTTAGCCTGCGTCAAACCTTGAATGTTCCACGATAGTACATATTCAGAAACATATATAATTACGTTATTTAGAGGAATGCAACGTATTAATTGAATATTATTCTAGACGTTATTAACACATTTTAGCACACACACACACATACACACACACACACACACACACACACACACACACACACACACACACACACACACACACACACACACACACACACACACACACACACACACACACACACACACACACACACTCACACACACACACACACACACACACACACACACACACACACACACACACACCACACACACACACACACACACACACACACACACACACACACACACACACACACACACACACACACACACACACACACACACACACACACACACACACACACACACACACACACACACACACATACTTGTAAAACCTTCCAACCGGGGAAATGTGTTCTAAACCTACCAACCGGGGACCACCATTTCCACATATTCTAGAAAGCTGAAAGTGATAAAAAACAGACAAGTGTCGAACCTAAAATACGATTTTGACATAACAATTATGATAAATAGGGTAATAAATCAAAGAAAATTTTACATGCACACCGGGGAATTATGTGCGTACCAAATGAGGAACTGCGATGTGTGCCAACTGGGGAACGGTGTATACCAACAGGGGTACTAAGTGCGTACCAACTGTGGAACTTCAATGTGTACCAACAGGGGAATGGTGTATACCAACAGGGGAACTTAGTGCGTTCCAAATGTGGCACTTCAATGTGTTCCAACTGGGGAACGGTGTATACCAACAGGGGTACTATGTGCGTACCAACCGTGGAACTTTAATGTGTGCCAACAGGGGAATTGTGTTAACCAAGAGAGGAACTTAAGCGCGCTATCCCTGTGGAACTTCAATAATGTCCAACGGGGAACTTGCGTTTACCAACAGGGGTAATTGTGTGTAATCATGGTACCGTTGTTGATAGGACAATGGCGTGCACGTTCATGGATAATATTTAAGTTAGCACAAAAATTGAAAGGAATATGTATGAAACAATATTTAAATTAAATATGTTTATTATATGACCTTATATAAGTTCTGCAAAAATGCCTCATTTGATTGACTCAAATATTATTCACATCAAAATAAGCATACGAGACATAACGCAAATCAAACAATACATTTATGACTTTATTAGCTATAAGCCGACTACAAACATGCAAGTGCTGCATTATAGCATATCAATCATGGTGAATTAATCAACAAATGAATACAATTCGTTCTTAAAACTAAAAAATAATGTTTTTGTTTTAGGCCATGCTTTTTGTCAAACCGAATGAAGGAGAGGGGGAGGCGGCTTATTTGTTTAATTCCTTTTTTCCATCAGAAAAAAATATTCACGATGTTCACGTACTATGAAGTTTTTTATCCTAAAAGTAGAACTGCCCATAAGCATGTAGATTGAGTAGTGTAAATTTACTTTGTCCTTACTCTGACATTATAAAATAACTCATGCATTTAATCCCCTGAAACAGGTAAACATCAGAAAATTCAGTCACACGCAGGGCAACTTCCACTTCACTTAAATTGTCTTAAATACATTTATTGCATTTTCAAAAATAATAAAATCTGAAAGTTTAAACAATCATGAACGTTTCACAACGAATGTGGCGAGGCCTGAGAAACAAATTAGTTTAGTAAACTAGCAAAACGACTTGATAACAATGCATTTTGATGCGCCAGTGACTTAGTCTACGGCGGTAGGTCAATCTGAATAATGATCAGTATTTATTGTTATAATATATGAATTCCAATTCTACAACTGTGATACCATTACACATGTGCTGTATTAAAAAAATACAGTATGTATGCACTTGTTTGAGTAGAGAATGCCAAAAACGGGTTAACGTTAATAATGAACTCACATTAAATTCTACCTGTCGAAATAACAGATTATATTTTAAGGAAAATAGTCACTGGCAATCGCTTAGTTTTCCCTTGCAAACCAAACACCTTTTTTCAAGATTTGAATTCACGTATTTTGTTCAAACTACCTTTATGTAAACCAACTTATGTACCTAATTTTTGCATAAAATATAATAGAAAGAGTGTATTTTAAGCACTGAAAATTTATGCCGATGTGTCAACCATATATTATTTGTTGAAAACAATATAAAAATGTTATAATTAATGTTGTTATACACGTATTATCATCGCTGACTTTGACAGCATTATCATTTTATAAAAACACTAATAATTAAATATGTACCAAAGCAAACACTTATCAAACACGTAGTTTAATATTATTTTGCATCACTTACATTATAGTATATATACTTACTGGGGAGTGCACATGTGAATCAATTGTTAGACCCTTGTTGGTGCCAACTTAAAAATAATATGTACCAACAGGGAAATTATAACAGTGTGACTCAATTCTGAAAATAAACATACCAATTATATACACAAAGCAAATATGTGAATTGATAGTTAATGTGAATATCTACACGCAAAACAAATGCACAAAAGTCTGTGTAGGAAATTATTGTAATATTTAACAACTATTTAATCAATTCTAGTGCGATATTTACGCAATAATTTACATATTGGTAAATTTTTACTTTAAAATAACTATTAAGTACTCAACTGCAAGTCAGACACCTGTCATTCAAAACAAATTTTGTAAAATTGACAAAATATTCATTTGTATTCTTCACATTGTAGCAGTAGTTTAGCAGTAGTTTTTTTTATGTTATTTACATTTATCTTATTATATCTAAAAGTGTTTGTTTGTTATGCTTGAACAAAATGTTTGTTTCCATTTATCCGACTGAATTTTTTTGTGCCTTCTCTGAACGTTTAGCCTTCTAGATTGATTTGTTATCATGTTTGCTATATTCATTCATATTCACCAAGTTTGGGGTAAAAAATAACTTGTATAGTGAGTAACTCGTAGAAACTCGTAATAGAAAGTACAAAGAAACACTCTTTGGCCGAACTATATACCAATCCTTATTTGTTCGGCGATATGATTATGAACAAATATCGTTTTTGACTGAACCGTATTAATAAAACATTCAAATACAATAAGCACACATATATCGTTTTCGAAAAGAGTATATAGAACAAGAAAACACACAAAACACATGTGGCAACTTCATCCTTTAACGTATTCTCCTAAACGTGCATTATATGTGTTATATTTTTTTAAGTTAAAAGTCCCCGTCGCTTTTTTGTTTCAATTAAATTTATGCAAAAGTCTTTGACATTTTTCCAACTTCTGTTGTGAAGGTCATTCTCACTTTCAATACATGCAAGTAATGATTTTTTCCCTGGTAATTTACCAATTATCAAAAAACGATCTAAGTGTCTGTGAACAGCTCCTGTTTTCGTCTTCACTCCGTTGCTTTTTGGCTGCTTGTTTTGTTCTCCTGGTATTTGAAGTACCCTTTTCTGTACATGGATAATAAAACACCATATGACGTCGCTAACTGCCATGTGTAAGATATCCATATTAAATATATATACTTCAGTACAATTTTTCATAGCAAATTTACGACAAAAGCGTCCAGGTACTTACGGCACCTGATAATGACATCGATGTCACACGACAAATTTGGAAACATTATTTTGCCTAATGAATCAAACAATTACATGTAAGCAAATCATGTTCTAAGGAACATAAGAAACTTGGAGATACATAACTTAAATGCATCCACATGTGTATGCATACCTTTGTCTGTTATTTTTGGTTGACTGGTGCTGGGAAGCAGAGTTTCAAGGTCTTCAGTATTTTTATTTTCTGATAATTCAGAAGAATATTGTTCATCTGTCGTGTAAATCACAAGATCAAAAAATATATATAGTTTATAATATAGCAATGATGGAAACAACCGAAGCACACCAAATAAATATGCAGTTAGTGCATTGAAATTGAAAAATTAGAAGTAGCCAATGTAAACCTTACTGAGCACAAAATGAGTGTAGACTTTAAATTCCGCCTTACCTGGTCGTCTCCGATAAAAAAGAATTGCCTTGCATAACACAAGTATATTTCAGAAAATGTTTGTAATTCTTTTTATCACTTTAGGTAATCAAGTTCGGTAATGAGCCCATTATTAACATTAAGTTTACTGTATGAATTTAACACTAAAAATGCGACATACCTACAATACATTCGTCGTCCACATCAATATCGTCTAGCGAATTGACAGAATTTCTGGTAATTTGTCCACTTTCCATCATCATGAGCAGCTTGCTGACTTTGGCAACCTGCATGGTTCCATCTGGTTATCTGTAGAATTCTCTATGTACCCGAATGTCGTGACCAAGAAATTTAGCTAGAATGTCTATTTCATTTTCAGACAAGTTAAAAAGCCTAGTCATTGTGGCAATATGTTTCCTTAACTTTGTAGAACGAAGCCTTTTCGGATGTTCAGCTCCACAGTCAATTGCTATTGAACGTAATAAATCTGTCCCACGAATATGCGATGATGCAGATTTTGTTGGGAAAAGATATTTACTATTTAAACAGTTTGTTAGAGAATTTCTGCTGCGTATGAGCAGGTCGATATTTTCTTTCACCTGTCTTGGAAACAGTACTGCAGCTATTCGACCTCGTTTTGCAATAATCTCTGTACGGTAAAAATAACGGCACAGGTTTTTTTCCAGTTTTGTTAAACATCAATCTAATTCTCCATCGTCATTTGTCAATTTGTTTTTTGAATATTCTTCGACTGTCATTTTTGACACATCGTCTGATCGTTTCGATTAAACACAAGCAGATTTCAGACAACTTATGCCATGCTTGCCTTTTCTCGCAATCACTTGCTGATTCTTGTAAGGTATTTGCATGTGTTTCTGCTTCATGTCGTAAGTATTCAGACATTACTTTGACATCATTTGCCAATGGCAACAGTTCTTTCTGACTGTTCTGCTTAGCCTCATGAAGTGTTCTTAGGGCATTGGAAGACACGTCCTCCGTCCAATTAATTTCAAATAGTTTGGAAAGCTCCTCAGCCCTTGTTTGCAGATCCTGGTTGTTTGTTTCGATTCCTTTCGAAATTAGAATTTTTAGACATTTCTGAAGCGTTGTGCCAATCTTTAAGGCTAATGATGGTGTAGCATAAGTATTGGTGTTTCCGTCGAAGCCTGCAACGTTTTTGCAAGATTGTGTAATAAATTTGAAAGCATCTGAATACATGAAATTCTCCAAAGACTTTTCAACATTGCCTGGACAAGATCGCATGTCTTTCAGCAATCTACCAACTTCTCTTAACTTCTGTCTAATATAATTGTGTTGCTTTTCATCATGGCCCCTTTTTGTACAGAGTTTTTCACCGAATGCAAGGATTGTATTATCACTTTTGACTTTGCGACTTATTTCGTCGTTTCTCATGGACTCGATTACTCGTCTTAAAATAGTGCTTCCTTCTTTTGATTTTGGTAATAGCAGGCTGCTCTCTAAAGCGAGTCGTTTTCTTGATCACGCCGCATTGTAAACTTACATTTTTGAGTGTGCCTCCACAGGATTTTCTTCGGGTAATACCCGTAACAGTAAGGACAAGGTCCATACTCGTCTCAGCTACGCGTTGATTGTGACTTTGTCTGTATGACACAAACAGCTGTCCTTGGCCATCTCGCAATACTTTAACATTATGGAGATGGTTCCCTACGTTCCTTATTTTTTCATACATTTTTTTATTTTCTGCTGAATTTTCCGTATTTAATAGATCTTTCACATCTTGCCCATCTTTATGCTGCAAAAGCAAATGTTTTTTTTTAGTTTTATTTGAGCCTTTTCGCAAAACATGCAATAAAATCTCTTATCGTAATGTCTGTATTCACTGTTATTTGTTTGAGCGATGGTGATGTTGGTTTTGTGTGCCTCTGCGGATGATTCGTCACGTGCACGAGATTGCAAGGATTCAACAGGAGGTAGTGTTGACGCTGTCTTTTTTTGAAATCTTTGAATGTTTGGTATGAGTTCGACAACTATCGACTCATCTGACGATGCATCGCCTTCTTCCGGAATATAGTCTTTGTCATTGTCACTATCCTGTAAAATAAAGTTGTTTTCCTGTGTGTGAGATCATATAAAAATATGAAAATATCACAACATCATAATTTGTTGTTGGTGAACTACATCCATAAAAATGTGTAAGTGTAACATAACACTTACCAGAATGCATGTCTTAATTACAGTTCGATACTAGAGCTTGAAAAAAATCGGAACTATATATAATCTTAGATAAAATGTTTAAATGTGTGTACTGTATTGCAATCACAAAATCGTTATAAGTTTACGTACATCGATATCCGATGATTCACTGTTCAACATATTTTCTGCTGCATCTTGTGAATTGTACTCGTGTGCAGTGTCGCTATGTTCTTTAGTTTCGGTACTCTGCAACACAATTCAATGAGACAATAATAGAGTAAGATTCATACATCCACGTTACTTAGTATCAGTTGAAATTGCAATTCTTTAGTAGCAGCATTTTCAATTGATATCATCACTCATGTGGCCTTTTATTAAGATGTAGAAAATCTAAGTGACATGAGAATTTTGTGTAAATGTTTGCAACCGATGGTATAATACAAGTTTAATTCACCTTCGTCCAAAATAGTTTACTTTTGCTTATCTTACATCACATGTTTTATTTTTTGCCGTTCACTGTCATTGGGGAAGATTTGAAACAGATTGATAGCTTGTTTTGTCGACATAATAACAAACTGAAAAACACCCATAAAACATTTTTAAAGGTTGCATTTAAATGATCAATTTCAACAAAACGGTTTTTTTTTTGTTTTTTTTAACAAAACGGTTTCAAATTTAACATATCTTTGATTATTTATCTTGAACGTATCAAGCATGTTTAAAGATTGGCTGAATACACCGACGTAGCAAGTCTTAACATATACCAGGTTGTTCCAAACATGTTATCAAAGTTCGAAAAAGTATACAAGGAATATTTTTTTACAGATACTAATAAGACGAAATGTATGCACGGTTAAATGAAAGGTATTGTACTTCTCTGGACAAATGTGTTGGAAGAAAAAAGAACTGGTGAACGGACTGTGGTTCACGGTAAATCATGTATGTATTGTGCGGTGGTTGGTGTAAAATGAACTATCTTTTCTTACCCATGTCAGAATGTATCGTATAGCAAAATATCGAGTAGACGCTATTGTTTTTTTGTCGTTAAGATGAAATATCAACCAATGACCATATGTAACACGCAAGTTAAATTTCTTAATGTCTCAGAGTTTCATACACAGTAATTGGCAGCGTATAAGTCTTACACTGAAAATAAAAATTAATGATATTACACTTCTTGGATAAGCGATAATTAACGTTTTTGTGATTATGATGAAGTCGATGTTTATAAACTACAGTGGTTAATACACATGCGCACCAGTTTCATTGACAGGTGTAAATTCTAAATTCTTTGTGTATATGAAGATTTTGAAAGACAAGTAGTTCAAAGTCACTACAACTGGTAAACAATATTTTATTCTTTTAAAATTCGCATAACATGTTAATATAATGATCATCGACGTACGTGTTATGTTAAGCCCAAATACCAATTAGCACCACCCGGAATAAATATTGGCACAATATAATTTAAGGCAAAATTACGCCTATTTCACTGAAGACTAAACCAAACCAGAAAATACGCCTTAGTAGCTTCGACATAGTGAAATATTACAAACCGTCTCATCGACTTCTTCCGTGTGTACGGATGTTGTTTGTCCTGGTTCCTGGCTGTCCGTAGATCTAGTAGTCATTGTGTTGCCTATTCACAACAACAATAAAAAATGGTATAACACATAATCTAGTCAGAGTTAAAAAGTTCGTTATTCATAAAACCATTTAGTACAACACATTGACATTAATTCCTTGTACACAAATTACATTAATTTCATGATATACATAATATGTATTTAGGCATGTGTAGTAATAACAAAATCACTAAGGAGCCATAATTCTTACAAAATGCTGTTTACAGTAGTCTGCTCTTGTTTATAGATTGGGGTCATGTTGGTAAAGAAGTACGCAAAATATAAAAGCAATATGTCAAGGGACATAGAAAATATTTGAGGTGGTACGTAAACTGTAACAAAGATTTATCAATAATATGCATATTTTAAGTGGAAAAACGGGGCCATAATTCTTACAAAATGCTTGTTACAGTTGTCTGCTCTTGTTTATAGATTGGGGTCATGTTGGTAAAGAAGTATGCAAAATATAAAAGCAATATGTCAAGGGACATAGAAAATATTTGAGGTGGTACGTAAACTTTCACAAAGATTTATCAATAATATGCATATTTTAAGTGGAAAAAAGTGACCATAATTCTTACAAGATGCTTGTTACAGTTGTCTGCTCTTGTTTATAGATTGGGGTCATGTTGGTAAAGAAGTATGCAAAATATAAAAGCAATATGTCAAGGGACATAGACAATATTTGAGGTGGTACGCAAACTTTAACATTCCAACGCTCACGCTAACGCTCATGCTAACGCCGACGCCGGGGTGAGTAGGATAGCTCCACTGTATATATATAGTCGAGCTAAAAACTGCGTAGAGCTCTACTTTGTTTAACGTATATTTATAAAATATATTCTTGAAATATGTACCGTAAAACAAGCTTTGTAATCAAATGATATTTATATAAATCGATCTTTAGAATTCGTCTTCCAGTATTACTTTAACGTTTACATAAAAGCGCTTTTTAATAGTAATTAAAAATTATAAACATAATTAAAAAACTTACCTTAGTTTAATGCGTTTGTTCGCTCGAAACTCCATTTTTCCAACTGACTTTCACTAAATGATATAAATACCGAGTGTATGATTTTTAAACAGCGCAACCGGGGAACTGTTATAAGCCTGGATACACACTCGATTGTAATATGGTGAAGATTTGTGTATATTTTGTGCATGCCACAAACCCGCTAATCGGGGAAGGCGTTGGATTTCTAATTTAAATTGACAGTTTGGTATTTCATTC
The DNA here is from genome assembly GCF_020536995.1 of Dreissena polymorpha. NCBI lineage: Eukaryota > Metazoa > Mollusca > Bivalvia > Myida > Dreissenidae > Dreissena > Dreissena polymorpha. The sequence goes on from NC_068359.1 coordinate 83,542,524, forward strand.
ACGTAGATTAGAGATTTTCGCCTAAAACCAACCGGGGAATTCCCCGGTTGGTAGGTGTTCCCCGGTTTGTTGGTGTGTATTCATACGATTTTCCCCGGTTGGTAGGTTTTACAAACTCACACACACACACACACACACACACACACACACACACACACACACACACACACACACACACACACACACACACACACACACACACACACACACACACACACACACACACACACACACACACACACACACACACACACACACACACACACACACACACACACACATGAAAGTGAAGATGAAAGTAACCCAAAAATGTTATGAATTACAGTTAAATACAGTGCTAGTCATATCCCTCGAAAAACGTTTTACAAGCAATGCATCATTCAGAGATCGCTTTCGTGTAATAGTGACACAACACAATTTCAATCACCGCCAAGGAACAAGCCATTATACAAATCATCATCTGGTTACATTCAATACCAAATATCCTGTAACAATGAAGCTTTCACAGAAATACAAAGTGAATGAAGCTGATAACACCGAAAACGCTTGAAACATTATTAATGAATTTTAATTGTGAACAATGCATTTAAAATTGTCAATATATTGACATCATTATGTGTGTAGGTCGGTGATTGTGTTAGGTCAATATTTTAATAATTATTTCGAAGTATTCCCACATTTTCCGTCGTGAAGTATAGAAATATAATAATTGCATTTGTTATTATTGTGTATAATTATGTTGTAAGAACTTACACGATGACAAAAAAGTCTGATATAGTTCCACAATAAACACCCTTTTTGTTATACATAAATTTCAAAGTGGGTGTATTACTTACACCAGGTGCAAGTTATACAATTATTTGATGACCATTATGTCTTTTAAATCTTATTAAATCATTTCAATATAATCAGTTGAACAGAAATAAATAATGTTTTGAGTAGTTTTAGTATGTTAAGACTCGAAAGTAGGGTTTTATATAACAATACGTTAATTTAAACCATATAATTTTTATGCAATCATATTAATATCATCACACAGAAACGAGGTCATATGTGTTGTACGGTAGACAATCAGCATATGTTTCTATTAACAGATGTCTTACATTGCAAAATCGAATGAAATATATTTGTGTCGACAATATGTGTATTGCACATCTATAGAAAATCAAAATGAATACATTTAATACGACGTTGCAATGCCATGGGAATTAATTAGAAAAACAGCAGCTTGAATAATGTTTAAGGAGTTTACTTAGTCTTTGTTCTCATAGTTGCTTTTCAAATCACGAGTGTTTCCACCTGACTTTGCACAAATCTTCCTTGATCAGTAGCATCGGAAACGGAAAGGCTTTTACGCGTATGTTTGCCTTGTGTTAGTTCATATTACGGGAGTATTACGGTTATTCAGTACCATTAACAATGCTCATTGTTCCGATAGAATAGACAAAGGAACATAATGGTCATTGTTAACTATATTATAGGGTACAAGGGTTATCTTTGTCAAATTGTTCGTTGAAACACAATAAATGCATGCAAAGTCCATTTCAGTTTTCTTCAATATATATTACAAAATTATTTCCCCAAAGCCTGGTAAAGCCTACCGAAAGTCAAACAGTCCCAGAGACATAGTTGTGCGTGCAAAAGTAACACCCGAAACTGTAAAAATGTCCCTGGTGAGTCAGTCCCATGCATCACTGTATGTTGCCAAATATACAAGATTATGAAACCAACACAGACATTTAAGAGTATACCAGGCGCCATTACGTCTATCAAGGGTACCATAACTGCACAACAGCAAATGCAGTATATGTCATGACGTTTAATGTGTGCATCAAATATGTTGGAATGACAAAAAAATGACTTTGAGCAAACGCATAAACTTGCAGAGGTCTGATATGAAAACACGTAAATTTAACAGGTCCCTCGTTCCACAATTTAAGCGAACCTGATCACATATTTGTTAATATCGTCCTGTGCTGTATTGAAGCTAATGAAAAATGGGAAGGCAAAATACGAAAATTTTGAGAAACATACTGGATAAAGTGACTCAATACTCTTTAGCCCCTTATAATGAACGGAACATGAAATAAAACTACTTAATTAAACAATCTCACTCATTCGTATTTTAACCATTTTAACGTTAGATCGATATAATTAATATTTTACGCTCCATTTTATAACACACAATTTTAATCAGTGCAAGTTAATAATTACAAAATGAAACACACATACGACACAATACTGAATGCAAAACGTTCACTGCAAATTTTAATATTTTATTATTACATCGATATAATGAAAATCACGGACGCCAGTCTATAACACATTTCATATGCGTAAATAAATAAATACACAAAAATAAAACGACATATAACTATACAAACAAGACTGAATGCACACAAGATAAATATTGCACACATTCATCGATATCATAAACATTATTATAATTATTAGGAGTAGAGTTGATCAAATTTGCAAAATATTCATTGAATGCACTTACTGAAATTGTATCGCTATTTACTTTGTTTAGTTTTAAAATACATGAAAATTTTCTTAGGCTTACACTTTTTAAACTTTCTATTTTTTGTTTAAATCCACTCATCTTTTTTGTGTTAATTAATTGGTTATAATGTCGTTTCTTTTTACACAACTTTGATCTATTGTTATCAGACATAAATAAGTGAAAACATCTCAAAGCGTCATGGTATCGATTTTGTGTAATTACGCACTCGTTATCGAACCAATGAGCTTGGTTTATACAACTGATAACAAAAATCGTGGGATTATTACTGTATAAACGAGATTTTGAAGAAGAATCGTAACTATGTGAATAATTATTAAAATACAATGACCACTTCAACGGTGTTCGTTAAAATCAAATACAATATAGTTTGCTAAGAATTGGAAATTGCTTTCTTCGGGCAATAGATAATCAATAATAAAAGAACAAGTATTAGATATAGAAACGTGTGTTCACAACTAAAACGTAGTGTAGTGGACTTACAAATATCAAGTAATTTAATTCAATGACTATTGTGCATTTTATTTATTATTAACCTATCGTAAACGGCACACACGACATGCAATTGCATTTCCATATAAGACGGCATTAAAGGGCATTTAGTTAAACAGTTATCTTACAAACCAACATGACACTGAATAATAAGATAATTTTGAATCAGCTAAACACATTTGTGTAAGGGCGATTACATTTGAAATGAAGTTTTTGCTAAGACATATCCAATGCCGTTCTTAACATCGACCAAATTTATTTACTTTATTTCCTTATTACAACATTGATGAATAAGCTGAATACTATTACAACATTTTACTAATAGTCTTATTATATTCCATTTTTTATTAAAACATTTAAACATTTTGGCAATCTGATCATTATAAATTCAACACACTATTGATGCGCTAAGCGCATGTGCATTTGCTCTCGCTACGTGTTCTAAACTTGCTGCGTTTGTGTTCAGTCGTCTTTGCAAGCTTTGTAAACAGATAAGGCAATTTTAAGTTTGAATTAAACATCTTGTTACGATGGCTATTGTTATAAAGAATCCGGTGAGTAAATTATAATTATATAATTGCTAAGCGTTACAATCTTATGGAATACGTTTTTATTATGTATTTTGAGAAATTATTTTGTCTTTGCGATTTATGAACGTCAACAATTCGTTGGAAATCTGATCAACCCATGGATGTAATTGCGCGTAGCTATAAGCTGTAGAGCTAGTTTGTGTTGTGTAGGTGAAACACATTTACGATATTTCTTACACATAGTTTATTTGACGTGTTTCGGTAGATACGTCGTAAAATTAATAATTTATTATTATTTAATAGACGGACTATATATCTTTGTATAATATTAACCGTATCGCTTAATTGTTTAACTAGAATAACTAGATTTTTGTCAGCACTAATACACAAACATAATGTGTGTATTATTCGACTTTGTTATGCATGTTATAAAAAAAGTGTATACAAACAAGAACGTCCTTTGTAATGAAGTTTCAGTGTTTGCTATTATATAAAAACCCAGGCATCGGAACGACAAAGAACGAAACGGAATGCATATATGCATATATACACAGATTTACACATATAACACGAATAGTATGAATACGAACAGACACATATTGTGCAACTGAAATTCGTATTTTATTACTATGCTATGCTTATGTTCGGATCTCGTGGTTTAAATCTGTTGGAGAAAAAAATTAAATTCGACAGTTGTGATCATTGACAAAACCCACAATTAAGTCATGAGATACATACATTATCTATCCAGCATAAACGTGGTATCGTATTACCAAAGCTCGATTGGTCATTGTCGGCGCGGGTACCCCGGGTACTCTTAAGTATACTTTCATGTACCCCGGGTACGGTAACTATTCTTTAACGTACCCGGTCGATATTAGACTGTACCCGAGTTGTATTTCCGCCCCAAATCCGATGTTGTAAAACGCGCTACCGATTACCGTTAAGCGAAATTGTTAAACAATCTTCTCTTTAAAAAAAACTTCATCAACATGCTTTTTGAGTATGAGTTTCGATAATATAGAGACTTTTTTACAGTAAAATTTACATAAATGTCAACATAAATAATTTCCAAAAAAATAGCCGACAACGACCGATTTAGCGTAAAAATTGCCGGGTACGTGTTAGTATATTTACCGTACCCGGGGTACATGCAAGTATGCTTAAGAATTCCCGGGGTACATGTTAGTAGTACCCGAGCCGCCAATGATCAATCGAGCATTACTAACGCATCGATTTTTACACGAAACCATTTCGTAAAACTAACGAGTCACAGAGACCTAGTATAAACTTTGCCAAACTGTTAAGTAGGTAGTGTCTCCGAGCCTGCGAAAACAAAGACTGAACAAGGATTACACATATTAAAATATGTAACAACTTGAAATCCTTCATTTGCAACAATCCACTTGTTTCGATATAGCTTTACAGTGGTTAAACAATAGCACAATGCATATACTACACTTCGAATATTAAATAGATAGCTGAATTTAAAGCATAGGCGCTTAATATGCATACCTCTATTAAACTTTATAATATAATTACAGAAAATGTATGCAGAAAATATCTTATAGTTCTTAACCAATTTTGTTCGATAGCAAACTATAAATAATTTCATTTAACGTTTGCGAAAATAAGATGGTATAACACGTGCGGGAACTAATTCTAACGTTTTAGAGGGACACATGAGTCTGTATTGTTTGAAGGTTTGTTTAATGTTAGCCCAAATAGCACCGCCACGGCCATTATTCAACTTAGAACCATGTATTCGCGTCTGGTATTGTATTTCTGTAAAGAATGTGAACAATATACTTTTTCGGTGATTTGCAAATTTGACCAATTACATGAAATTCGAATACGCTATAACCTAAGTTGAGCACTCAATGTTTTCAAGGATATTAATTCGCTCCAACTGCATTCAAAGTGCAATTTTGACTGCTTATTGTCTCATTTGTACATCTGACCTGATTCTCGCTGAGTTTTGAATATTTAGCTTTAGGAGTATTGGATCATTTGGGATATCAACATAAGAGAACCTCTTAATCCGCCCGGTAGACTTTACTGTAATCCCCGGTATTCATTTAAGGTTAAGGTTATACTGGTAACACGACGGTTTCATTTGATGTTATGGGATCATAAGCATTTTTATAATTGCAACAGGTTGATGGAACAATAACCGGCAAACTTATTATTGTAATCCGTTAATGTACAGGTTAGCAGAAAAAAAGTAAAAAATGTCAAGCAAAGTTGCAAACATGTCACTATTCGCGTACATATACCTTAAAAAAATTAAGTTAACCATGAAATGTTACCTTGTTACCTTGGTTACGTACGGGATACTATAATAATTACGATAGTTGAATTTGATAACACATGTAGTTACATAGATTTGAACAAGTGTGCTAGAGTTTGACTGTAATTATTCGGTCGTAAAGCATGTGGGTAAGGCATAAACATGTAAACACTGTTCTTTACTATGTATCTTTATTGGTGGTAGCCGCCTACGTTCTCAAATGTTTGCAATTAGCGTGTTCTTCATTCTGTTAGTTTGTATTTTCCCCCGTTTAATTTTGACTTGCTGTAAGATTGCTGCTCTTGTGGTTTTTCTGTTTACGGTCGAAGTAAAGTTGTTATGTAATTAAAATAGTTTAATTTCATACGTTAGTGGAATCATCGTAACTTTATAAAATGTTGATAAATACTGTTAATCTTTTAACAATTGATATATTGTAAAACTTTATTTGTGTGAACAGTATGTGTTCTAAATTGGTGATCGAAATGTCAAATATACTGACAAAAGTCTCAATTTAGTGACCTTTACCGCTAATACGACATACAGATACCAAGTTACATTTTTGGGAAAAAACAACAACAATATCTCCAGTTATCAAAACTTAATATCTGAATGCAACAGGTATTGCACAATATAATTACCATGACCACCATGAATATTCTATTTAAATCCATAGGTTATTTAGATAATAAATATCGTACAGTATGTATACGGATACATGTATTTGAATACACCAGTTTTTTATATTAATGCATACACTCGCCCAAATTTGACTAAAAATGATAAAATGAGACGCTAATTCGGCTTAGTTTTAGGTAAAAATGTATAACGTGTTATATCAATTGTAAGATTTTTAAAGTATGTGGAGTTTATGTAACACTTAATAGCAAATAAATGGTACAATCTTGCCCTCTGAAACAGGTCACAGTATATTATGTGGGGTCGTGTGCTTTTTCTTTGTCATTACTGTGACATACTCTTGTTTGATTTTAGTTAACAGTTGCTTTGACACTAAAATACCAACAATCGGTAGTAATCTTCCTAATAAACGACCAAAGAGTAGTACAAGGTATATATTGAGCACAGTTATTTGTGTTATTTCTATAACACAACAATGTTCATATCTGGTTGGAATTGAGCTACCTTTATATTTTATTATCCCCCGCTATAGGCGGAGGGATATTGTTTTAGCGTTGTCCGTCCATCCGTCCGTCCGTCCGTCTTTCCGTCCGTCTTTCCGACCGTCCGGAGCCATATCTTGGAAGTGCTCTAGCGGATTTCATTGAAACTTGGTATGAGTATATATATGGATAAGAGTGGATAAGAGGATGATGCACACCAAATGGCATTGTACACCATCTGTTAATAACAGAGTTATGGCCCTTTTTATCTTTAAAAAAAGCTTTTTTGTGTGTGTCCGGAGCCATATCTTGGAAGTGCTTTGGCGGATTTCATTGAAACTTGGCATGAGTATATATATGGATAAGAGGATTATGCACGCCAAATGGCATTGTACACCATCTGTTAATAATGGAGTAATGGCCCTTTGTATCTTGAAAAAATGCCTTTTTGAGTGTCAAATATAACACTTTTGTGCCCAGAATCATATTTGCGGGGGATATCAATTCAACGAATTTGCTTCTTTATATTTGAACAAGCCCAAGTGTTGTTAGTTTCTCCTTTTTTCTTTCAATGTGCGTCGTCGAGCGCGTCCGTGTCCCAAAACACTAACAAATGCATATAGTATTTTAGGATATAATCACTATGAACATAAACTGATAAAAAAATGTGATAACAGCTTTTAAACGGTTAATGCAAAGAATTATTGCTTCCACTGTTTGTCGGGCTTGCCGAAGTTCACACTTATTAAGTCATAATTAATAATTAACTTAACGCCTAAATCTAGTTCGATCGCCCGCCAAATGTCAAAATACAGTAAGATGTTCACACTCATACGATTCGAACAGACGACGATTGTTTGACGTTCCATGTACATTTTTCTGCAAAAGCTGCGACCATATCTAGACGTGTTACTCGATGAGCCTTGATTGGTCTTGTTCTATTTCTAACATATGTTCATGACACATCAGCAGTGGTTAAATACAAGATTATTTGTATGCACATGATTCAGTCATAGTTTTGCAGGCAAGAACTATTATCTTGTTTACAAAGAAGACGAGTTTATGTCACGACTTAGATAGAAAAACTGAATACATATTATTTCAAAAGCTAAGGGAACATCCACATTTCAACATAATTGTTTATGGTTCATCAATGTCATACCCCTGCAGACAACTATTGCGGCGTAAATATAGATACACATCATTTGCGGTATGACTGAGTAATTAATAAATAGGCTACTTAAAAATTGAAGTTATTTTATCGAATATTGGTTTTTCTCAGTTTTTCAAATTAAGTACATTTTACACATAAAAAATAATCAAATCTTTCCTCATCATTGGTCCAAGGGCTTATGTAGGTCACTACAAATTTGAAACGCCTATGTGGTTTCCAGCCAACAAAAGAGTTTAACACGTCATGTTATGTCACATTTTATAAGTGAACACACACAATGTCCGAATCAATGTGGACTTCGTGTTTGTCTCTCACAACACTGTTTATTCATATTGCACAAGATCCTTCCAGACTGAAGGTTTGATTAGTTTTAGTATTTTCAATGAAACCATCAAGCACCGTTTTTAAGGCATTCGTTCTTAGAATTCCTATTTTATCAAAGTACGGTCTTTCAGTTCACATTATTGACCACACGAAGTCACATTTCATAATGTATGTTTATTAAGTCATTGATTCGTCTGTATGGGTTGTTTAGCTTCTCGTTATTAACCTATATTTTGAGTGATTCTTTGATTTTTTGATAATTATGTCTGTGATATGCATGCTTTTTAACTAGTATCATTTCATTTTGTTGCCATATTTCGTATGCTATATGATTAGAATTTATGTCAGAGTACAATGTATAGTAATATATTATGACAAATGTTAGTTGTTAAATTATGTCGCTATTTGTGTTGCCTCTTAATCTCATGCCACTAACTCACAAGGGCCACAATGGAAATATGGGGCTTGTATTTTGGTATTTTATCTCTGATACAAGGACACATGTCATCGTTCTCTTAATCCAATAAGTTAGGTTTCAGTATCATACATGTTTAAAATTAATGCTTCGTGTTGTATTGATTATTTAAAAAATATGTGTATGTGAAACATACCAATATAACCACAAAATGTGGTCACGTATTGTAAACAAACAAAGAACTATGTTGATCAAGCAGGTTATTAGGCCCTGTGAAATTGTAAAAAAATAGTTTCACAATTCTTCATAAATGTGTTATATTTCTGGAGCTTTACATCTTACCTGTTTCATCCAAAAGCACCGTTTCCTTAAAAATCGCGTTTAACAGCTATGAAATAGACCACATACATGTATAGTTCAGCATAATTAACTATAATTTGACAATTGTTTGTCACTTAATGCCTTAATAGAATATTAATGCAAGATTAAGCTAACTTTTATATTTCAAGTTTCGATGCATTTTAAAAAAATTGCAAATAATTTTTTTTATTCGTTAAGGAAATATGCCGTCATATGTATCTTTAATTTTTGTGAATTCAAATATTGCTCTGTAATCCGATTTCTTTGTTGGTATGCACATTAAATACAAATAAAATTATATGTGTTTGTTACACAAACAAACAGTTGTAATTTTGTAAAAGGAATGCAACTAAATAGCAGTGCATTGTGTACATATATATTTAAAATAAGTAATAAAAAACTTATTATTATTTATTTTGTCTCACAGAATGCTTCTCAAAACGTGTGTTTTATGCGAAAAACGGCTTATGTCATCATCAGCACAGTCCTGTAAATAAACATGTCGTCAAATATGTAAAATATAATTTCCTGATAGAACTAACGAAGATCAATTTATGTGTGGCAATTAGTTTAAACATATATATATTTAGCTCGATTGTATTGAAAGTATTTACTACTTATTTGTCACGCTCTCGAGTCCGTTTCCTTGGCCTAGAACCAGTACTTGGTGTCTTTGGGGGAGATCTAAAGAACGCTCCCACTGTAGGGATCGAACCCGTGACCACCCGATCTCTAGCCGGTCAACATATTCATTACACCACGGCGACCTTAAATGTGGCAATTGTAGTAGGTCAGCGTATTACACTACAAATGTACGTCACAACAACTTCCTTGTGCTTCTACAAGCTCACCGCCGTCGCAAAATGTTCTCCAGAACAGTCCTCCATCAATTAAATTGGGTATACAAACAATATCAAACAGCAATGTATAATGTTTTTATTGCAAGAAACGTGAGGTGTGACATTTTGCCAAGCTATTAGTATCATAATGTGAAACTGGTTAATTTGTTTTCGTTTTCAATAAAAAAACTGGACATTTTGTTAGTATTTAGTATTTGCACTATGATTTTGTTCGTTGAATTCGATATCAAAATTTCGTAACCATAGTATCAGATAAAATATTAGAAAATAATTTTTGAATTGTAATAGTGATAAATTGTAAAAGTTACAATAATTACGATCTCTTTTTTAAGGTGAACGTTGTTTTTTTGCGATCGATATTTGCTTTCCAAAATAACATTTAATATCATATACTTATTACATTGTTTTCATGGAAACGGCTATTGGATTTTTTTTTATTAATCATAACTGCATATAATCCGCTCAATTGTTTCTTGGGTATGTCTTAGGCAAATGAGGCAGCGTATAATACTTTATAATTTTCTCCTCTTTGATTTCTTGGAAAAAAGTGTCAAAATACGCCATGACAACTCGAAGCCATGGCAATCAACCAAAAAAGTGTTGCTGTTTCACAAGATGTGTGTTCGTTTTAAATGCTCATGTACATTTGAATAATTTTAATGATGACATAATTATGACGAATATATATATACAGTTGCAATTTATTTTCATATTGTTCTTCTCCTATATTTCATAGTGGCCTTTAAGATATAAAAATCATAATACGGTATATTTCAATCTTTCGTGAATCCTTTCATGGCAGAGGAAATCTTCGACAAATGCAAGCCAATACTTTTTTAAAAGACAACGGCAGAGGTAAATCACAAGGCATAACCATAGTATGCGCTTAGGGTATTAAGCCTGACGTCCGCCAATGTAATTTTCAGATTTATAAAGACACGTTAAGTGGTTCCATCGTTCGAATACATTTTCGTTACTTTTGCAAGTGTATTAATTTACACTTTAAATTGCATATGACACTTAAGTGAACGAACAATTATACGATCACAGTACCAAGTCAATTCGTTTTATTTATTCAATGTGCGACTGCTTCCAAGTTAAATATTTTGCAGTAATGCGTTTTCTGGTTATTAAAACCATGTGAAACACATGATTAAATTAACATTTTCATAAGCACATTTTATTGACGTCCTTCTTATCCGCCGTATAATAACATCGTTTTATATCCGTGATTTAAGACTACGCCTTACGTGGGCCCCATTCCCGTGGGGATGACAGAGGGTGCCACTATCCACGTGAGAGGAACCACCGAGCTTCACCACTCAGGGTAAACACTATGTATATCAGAATTGAAACAAAATTATTCGCAATAATATTTCAAGATGATCGATGTCTGTTCACACAATTGGGATTAACCAACATTATAAAAGCGAAATTATACAATGTTTTTATTTAGATTTTATTTCTTTGAAATATGACACGAGAGTACTGTTCCCAACACTACATTTCATGTTAGTTTAAAGTGTGTTTAAAATCTTCAAGTAAACGTTTATATTTCAATATAAAAATACATAAATGGTCCCTAATGGCCCTACCATCCCCCAGGTTCCTGATCAGCCTTCAGTGTGGCAGCAGTACGGACCCCAGGAGCGACTGTGCACTGGCATTCACTCCGCGCTTCAGCGAACAACAGGTGATGACGTGGTTGATTTTATGATTGTTGATTGTATTATTTATATAATCTTGAGCTTTTGAACTAATTAAAGCCATTGATATTAAGCTTCATAACGACGAACATTCATTGTATGCACATCTTACATATAAAGAATCAGTTCAGTATGAATTGGGAGTAGTAACATCGGTTCGATGCCAAGCTGATTTTTTACCTAAAACAAAACAATGGTTTCCGTTCTCTAACATTAACGTAATTGAACAATGAAGACGAAATTTAATCAGTATATATCAATAATCTGCATGAACATTCCGAGATGGGATATGGTGCGAACTAGACCAAAGTCCAAACGGAGAACAAAGGGGGCTCTTGCAACCAACCTTAAATTTTTAACGGTGATCATACCTTTTGCGATGAATTATGCAATCGGTATTGGCGTGGCATAGACTGATGAAGCATGTCTATAATAATTAACACGGATCAATGTTTTATAACATACAAACGAATAAATAAAAAAATAAATAAATCAGTAAATAAATAAAAATAAATAAATAAATAAATAAATAAATAAATAAATAAATAAATAAATAAATAAATAAATATATATATATATATATATACTACAAATACTATCCATGCTGTCATAAGTGTGCACTTCAGTCAACACATTTTGTTTTTAAAATCTCTCGTTTTCTTTCAGGTCGGCCGGAACAGTCTGCAGAACGGCTGTTGGGGATTGGAAGAGAGTCACGGAAGTGTCACCTTCCGCCTCGGCGAAAATGTGGACATGTCGATCGTGGTTCATGCAGGCTATTATACGGTAAAGACATACACACAAGTACCTAATTGGCGATGCTAAAATCCTATCGTGCAAGAATACAAAAGGATACATGCGTTTATAGTTAAGAAATGAAGAAACAACTATATCTGGGGTTTGAGAGCGAAAATGTGAACCAACACATCATTTTCTTGTCAAACCTCATAAAATGTCCGATTTTTAATAATTTTTTACATTTTGTAAGAAAAAGTATCTCCCGTTTTAGACTATAAGAACTCTATGGCAAAAGTTCTAAAAAAGCTAGGTTAACTGGAAAAAACAAGTTATTAAGTACATATCTAAAATAAACATATCGCCAGGCCACCTCTGTATGCTCTTTCCGGTGATCTTTATTGCATCCTCAGGTGATGGTGAACGGTCGCCACTTCTGCGACTACAATCACCGCATCCCTCTATACCGGGTGAGTCACATCTCCGTGGAACAGGGGATCCGTATCCGGGAGATTGTATTTGAGACACCAACGGGATACCCCCATCCGGTGAGAGACTGATAAGGGCACGTTAAAAAAGGTTGTCTACGACGGTTTCTATTCCGCTTTAGCGTCACAGCAATGTGGCAGCTCATAAATGAGCCAGAGGAAAATGATCGAATTGTTTGTGTTACTCGGAGTCCCACACTATTTAAAACATTGTTGTTGTTGAAATCGTTATACATGAATTATACGTTATGACTTGCAATTTCGATGTATGTTTTATATAGAAGTGAATGATGTAGATACGTACTTTTTGAAAGTATCGATGTCTTTTAAATAAGACTCGATCACTTAAAATTTCGACTTATAACTACACTATATCACTTTACGACATCCAAATATTTAGTATTTATTTGCGAGATCCAAATATTGTTCCGAACAGAAATATTAATAATATATGATAAAGAATATATAAATATGATTGTTTGCCTATTTTTTTTAAATCAGAATTCCTAATAAGACTTAAAGGAAAGTGTTCATAAAAAATGGCTAGTCACGAAAAAAAAAATTCCGTATCAAGACCACTAATCGCACATTAAAAACATGTTAACATTTTTGAGAACATATATTGTTAAAAAGAAAAATGTCGCAAATTTGTTTAATAAAATATGCGTCATTATATAGCGTCCTCACTAAAGCGTGAGTGATTCAGAAACAAAATTTCTGTTTTTGTGAACAAATGGTAGAAAAAAAACATATATGGCAATTGTAGAATATGTAAAAATAACTATACTACGTGGCGTATGCATGTTGTATTGATTTTTTTTGTTACGCCTGTTACATAAGCCATGGACATCTATTTCAGACGCCCGGATACCCTTGTATTCAAACCGGACCTTCTGGGCCTGTCGGGTCGATTCTCCATCCGGTGCGTGAACACGTATATCTCGTTCTTATCACAACATGTGTCATATTTGGTCATAAATTGATTGTTGTGTGTAGCGTCATGTAACGGATATTAACAATAATAGTTTCTAATTATTTACATAGTATGAAATATGTATTTTATATGTGTCGAAAATTCTCATATCATCTTTCAGTCCGTTCCGTTCGTACACAACTTGGGGTCCGTCTATCCGGGAAGGATGATTTTCATAAGCGGTATCCCACATCCTTTTCCCACAAGGTTAATATATTTCAATTATTAATAAAGTGATATAAATCTTGACACATTTAAACATAAGTTGAAATGTGCATGTAGTTGAAAGGTAAACATGATCGACAAAGGGAGACCAAGACAAATACAAATCTAGAATTACATAATTATCAGAATCCAAGTCAACTTCGAGAGCAAGCTGAACGGGCCGGACATTGCCTTCCACTGCGACTTCCGGATCAACTACCTTGGGGATCATAACGTGATCGTGCGCAACACGCTGGCAAAAAATAAGTGGGGACCAGAAGAGCGCGCCGTCAGTAACTTTCCCTTGATCCCGAATGTCTTTTTTGAGATGATATTCCTCGTGGAGCAGCATTGCTTTAAGGTATGTGTTTGCTGGAATTTGTTACATTAAACTGTTTGGAAATTTATAACATATATTCACCAATAATCCTGTGGTCAGGAAATCTAGAGAAATATTGACTTCCAAGATAAACTACAGGGTGGAAACTCTTGTCACCCATATATAGTCCTTAGTTAAAGACAAATGACTTATTGACTTGCCCAGTCTAAAATATTCACACCAAAATACGCCGCCTTTATCCATTAACACGTATACAAAGACGATACATCGCCTTGAAATGACAATGATAATCATCAGGAAGAGGAATGCCTTGTGTTAAAGGCAAGATTACATGTAACAAACTACTTATACTTGTTCAGGAAAACCATAAACTGTTTTACCAGTACAAAGTATGTACAGCAATGTAACTAATTGTCACTTAACAGGCAACTACCATACCTGAATATATAGTAAAGATAATGAAAGTTTACGTGTTCATGGTCAAATCCCGAACAAGCTATGTATCTAAGTCGGAAGGTTATAACGCGAATCCTTTATTTATAGCAGCCATTTTGCATGAACTTAATGGTTCTGCACTTAGTCATATGTTTCAAAAATCAGGATGGTCAAGCTATATGAAAGCAAGAAAAACCGAATAACAAGACCTAAACTATGAGCTCCAAATTTCACGAAGCGCTCGATTAATGCTAATTTTTGACGATGCTGCGAAGCAGCTCGTCTAAGTTATCATACCATGAAAAAAATCTTCACAATGGCGACCTATGTAAAAGACCGAGCCAGTCCGATTGAGATAGCTCGATTTTTCTAATCGGCATACCTCGCTGATAATCATTGATAAAGGTAAAGGAAGCTCAGCTATAAACAGGACAGCATATTCTGGGAAAAAGATTTAATAATAGTTTTAAAACGTTTATTTTAAATCAGTTATATTCAATCCATTATATGTTTAAAGATCAATGAAACAACTATGCATTTTCTGTATTGTATTTGACATTTGTCGTGATTCTGTAAATAAATTGCGAATGAAAACGTGTATAATTAACGTTTAACGCGATTATGAGTGTAAAGAAAACGAATTATTTCGAACCTGCCATTTGTAAACGTTATAGCGAGTATGGTATATAAGCAGCATAATAGCCATACGACATATATGAAAC
Source organism: Dreissena polymorpha (assembly GCF_020536995.1). Taxonomy (NCBI): domain Eukaryota; kingdom Metazoa; phylum Mollusca; class Bivalvia; order Myida; family Dreissenidae; genus Dreissena; species Dreissena polymorpha. The sequence goes on from NC_068359.1 coordinate 83,558,214, forward strand.
TCGCTCTAATGCGTGCTTTCTAATTTTGCATATTTAATACACTTTTCAAACAGAAATTACAGAGCCACATCAGTGCACATACTATGTTTGATAATTCATTCGTTTGTTGGATATTGTTTGCTGTTTTAAACACATATTAGGTCATATCGCGGAGATTTAGTTAACCTTACCATGTGTTCATGGGCGAACTCACGTATTCAAGTGTTCTTACGACTATGTGCTCATACCTACTTTCGGGAATCATCATGAAATTATTGCCGTACTTAACGAACAAACATGCCTAAGCTTATTGAATAAGAGAAAAACAATAATCAAAAGAGAAAAATTATATGTTCATGCACATGGGCATGTGAAATCACGTCCGTACACATAACATCATTAACTTAGGAAAGGAAACAACGAAATATAAAGTTTGGTATGATATACATATGAAATAAAAGAGCATGGTGTAATTAAAGAGCATGTCAAGTTTTGAATATATCTGCTGAAACATAATGTGATAACCCACAAAAGTTTTACTGTAACTGAACGTTTTTTTTAAGATACGTGGTACAGAAAATACACGTCGAATATCTTTTTAAAGATATTTCTTGTTATATTTGATCGAGAATGTAACCCGCCTCCCAGTTTCGATGAAAGGGTAGAATTCCCCACGGATACTACTTCCCCTTACCCCCAAATTTTCTTTCGTACCCAAAATTTTTTGTACCCATCTTTTTCGTACCCAATTTTGTGTCGTACCCAATTTTTTTTTCGTACCCAAATTATTTTCGTACCCAATTTTTTTTCGTTCCCATTTTTTTTTTCGTAACCTAATTTTGTTTCGTACCCATTTTTTGGCATAATTTTTGTACCCAAAATTTTCGTACCCACATACACAATTGTGGTGATGTAGATAAACTTAAATTGATGCTTTTATATCCATCCTCTTCAAAAGCATCGTCACACAAGTACTGTCAGTACTTTGATTAAATCAACTTTTGCATGAAGCTGTGGCCTAATCATGTCTGACCATGGTTTTAAGTTTGTCAATTATTTGACGAATAAAGTTTCGTATATAAACTTTGTTAAATGTCAAAAATCATACATACCAAATGACATCATTTGAACGTTCAAAGCGGTGACCTCAGTTTTAAGTGGTTTATTGTATGTATTGTCCTGTTTTGTATAAGCAATTCGTCCCCTGCTATTTAAAGTATTTTGACTGTCGCCGTGGCGTAATGATATGGTTTCCTAGCCACCGGGAGGTCACGAGTTCGATCCCCACTGTAGGAGCGTTCTTCAGATCTCCCTTAAAGACACTGGCTCTTGGCCCAAGAAACGGAATCGAGAGCGTTTCAATAAGCCAGAGATTCCCAAAGCAATGGAGATTAAATAAATAGGTTAAAACTATTTAAGGGACTTGGTCACTGATTTTCGTATTTTTTTAATATTGATTTTATTTCATTACTACCAAAACAGAGAATATAATACGAAAACATAACACAATAAGCACTGGTGGTTAAATTTGCGATCTTTAGAAGCAAACGCATATGTGCTACGACTAAACTACGAAGGCTTTTAAATGTTGAATGCTGAATGAAACCTTTTGTCGCATATATCCGTCTTGTTTAAGTATCGATGAAAAGCGTTTCAAATGCTTTTTTTCAAAAATGATTCTCAATTAACGAACAGTTTAACATTTTCGATTGCTTCTTTGAAAATGATGAATACAATCTTTGTTCAATATGAGACACTCTTTTGAATCATGTTTTTTTTTGCAAAAATATATACAACTCCAATTTAATACAATATTAAAAGGCGATAGCAAAAAAGTATTCCCTGATACAGCCCCTGCCGCTAATTGTTTGTACATAAATTTATGCAGATAATTTTTAAGAATGTAGAAAATTAAATGTAACACGCGTTCGATTGGTTAATGCCGTCTCAATTGAATAGTTTTTTATTTGTATTTTGTTTAGGCAAATGGCGGTATACCATCAATTTCACGTGTTTTTCAGGTTGCAGTGAACAATGTCCATCTTCTGGAATACAAACATAGGGTGCAGCCACTGAGCAAGTTTACGTTTGTGAGAATAGATGGTGACGTCAATATCACGCAAGTGCGCTACCAGTGACAACTTTCATATCATATCATTAGATTGCACTGAACGTACCGGAGTGATTGAAAACACTTCACCAAAAAAGTTTAATGTTACTTATTCAGAATTATTGTCTTTTTAAAGATATATGTTAACACATAAATGTTGACTTTTTTAACATAATTATGTATTAGATATTGGTGTTTTAATATAAATGTAGATCGTCATCAAACTATGTAAATTGCACGATCATTATTGTTGAAGGCTTAGCCAAAGACATATTTTATGTCTTTGTTTGTATATTTCTCTTTTATAACAAATGCAAACATGAAATGCCCCAAAAGTAAGGTTGCGGTAAATGTTGCGCTAAAAAAGGACTTTACGTTCTTGATGTCATTTTATAACAGTATTAATAATATTAGTGTTGAATTGAATTTGTCATACGCATTTTTTTTGTCACGCACGCAAGAAGAAAAGGGTCACATTAACACATTTAACTGTTTGATAAATATAAATGGCTTAATTATAAATTTGTGTCAGTACCACATTGTTCACATATTTTTATCAGCTGATTAAAACAGAAAAAAACTTACTTTTGAGCCTCGCTCTGTGAAAAGGGGGTTTAATGCATGTGCGTAAAGTGTCGTTCCAGTCCACACAGGCTAATCAGGGACGACACTTTCCGCTTTTATAATATTTTCCGGTTAAATAAAATCTCTTCTCAGCAAAAATTCAGTTTAGGCGAAAAGTGACGTCCCTGATTAGCCTGTGCGGACTGCACAGGCTTATTAGGGAGGACACTTTACGCACATATAAAAATATTAAATTTAGGATTATGCAATCAACATTTGTAACAATCGACTTAAGTAGTTGACCTTTACCTTGATCATAGAGATGTGCACATACCGCCAGATAAAGGAGAACAATGTAAGGAAGATTTTACTGAATCTCTTTATGCATATTTAAGTAATAACTTACTTGTATCCTCTAAGCAAAATATTCGCTTATACCAAGTTTCAATGAAATACACCCTAGCAGTTCTGAGTTATGTCTCCGGACACAGAAGTGTTCTGCACGGACGGACGAAGGGATGGAAGTGTGGATGAAAGGTTGGACGGACAGAAGTGCGTTCTCTGGAAAAATATATCCCTCTGCCTCTGGCGGGAGATAATTATGGAATATGATGTTAGATTTTCTCCAACGATGCAGGGCACACTTGACTTCAGTATGCAGTTCTACGCCGATTGTCTTGTTAAAATACGTTTCAAATTATATCATTGTTAAACACACAAAAAGTTATTGTTTCACATCGCCGATTTTATTTTCAAGACTATGCATCATTATTTAAGGCGTGCAATATATATCGTATCATTGGTTATGCTAAGCTAATTATTTCGCGTGATACGGCATAACACAAGTTACTCGTCTATTGCATAATAGCGTTAACATATATGTGAAGAAGGAAGCAGCAGATACAGGGATGCTAATTACCAATAGAATATGTTTTAAAAACCTGTGTACATATTCAGAATAACTATAATTACGTTATTCAGAGGAATGAAACGTATAACTTGAATATTATTCTAGACTTAATAAAGACAGTTAGCACCCACACAGCATCAACAATTTTGTTTTAAAATTTCCGGGATCAATAACAGTAACATATTAAATACCTTTGGCCGCCATGGTGCAGTGGATACGGTGTCCGCCCTGCGACCGGCATACCACGGATACCCACCCTCTTTCATTTTTTTGGACAAAACGTTTAACAAGCAATGCATCACTCAGAGATCGTTGTCGTGTAATAGTGACACAATAATTTCAATCACCGCCAATGAACCAAGCATCATATAAATCATCATCTGGTTACATTCAATACCAAATATCCTGTAACAATGAAGCTTTCACAGAAATACAAAGTGAATTAAGCTGATAACACTAAAAACGCTTGATTCATTATCATATGAATTTAAATTGTGAACAATGCATCTGAAATTGTCAATATATTAACATAATTATGTGTAACCTAAAGTCGGTGATTGTGTTAGTTCAATATAATTATTTCGAATTATTCCCACATTTTTCGTCATGAATTATTTATAGAAAAATAAAAAATGCATTTATTTTTATTTTGTATATGTTGTTAGAGCTGACATGATGACAAACATGTCTGTTATAGTTCCTTAATAAAATTATTATACCTAAAATTCAACAATGGGCGTATTATTTACACCAGGTGCAAGTTATGCAATTTTATTTGATGATCATTATGTTTTTAAATCTTATTAAATTATTCCAATATAATCAGTCGAACAGAAATAAATAATGTTTTGAGTAGTTTTAGTATGTTAAGACTCGAAAGTTGGGTTTGATATAACAATACGCTAATGTATACTATATAATGTTTATGTTATTATTTAAATATTATCATAAAGATATGTGTTGTATTGTGGACAATCAGCATATGTTTCTATTAATAAATGTGTTACATTACGAATGGAATATATTCGTGTCTACAAATATGCATATTGCGCACTTTCTTTAGACAATCAAAATTGATTAATTTGATACGACGCTGCAATGCCATGAAAATTAATTCGAAAAACTGCAGCTTGAATAATGTCAAGGGAACGTTGGTCTTATAGTTGCTCTTTAAATCACGAGTGTTACCACCTGACTTTGCACAAATCTTCCTTCATCAGTAGCATCGGAAACGGAAAAGCTTTTACGCGTATGTTTGCCGTGTTTTAGTTCATATTATGGGAGTTTCACGGTTATTCAGTACCAATAACAATGCTCATTGTTCCGATAGAATAGACAAAGGAACATTATGGTCATTGTTAACTATATTATAGGGTTCAAGGGTTATCTTTTTCAAATTGTTCGTTGAAACACAATAAATGCATGCAAAGTCCATTTCAGTTTTCTTCAATATATATTACACAATTATTTTCTCAAAGCCTGGTAAAGCCTACCGAAAGTCAAACAGTCCCAGAAACACAGTTGTGCGTGCAAAAGTAACACCCGAAACTGTAAAAAAATGTCCCTGGTGAGTCAGTCCTATGCAACACTGTATGTTGCCAAACATACACGATTATGCAACCAACACAGACATTAAAGAGTATACCAGGCGCCATTACGTCTATCAAGGGTACCATTACTGCACAACAGCAAATGCAGTATATCTCTTGACGTTTAATTTGTGCATCAAATATGTTGAGGAGACAAAAATGACTGAGAAAACGCATAAACTTGCAGAGGTCTGACTTGAAAACAGGTAAATTTAACAGTTCCCTCGTTCCAGCACAATTTAAGAGAACCTGATCACATGTTCGTTAATATCGTCCTATGCTGTATTGAAGCTAATGAAAAATGGGCAGGCAAAATACGAAAACTTTGAGAAACATACTGGATAAAGTGACTCAATACTCTTTAGCCCCATATAATGAACGAAACATGAAATAAAACAACTTTATTAAAAAATCTCACTCATTCGTATTTTAACCATTTTAACGTTAGCTCGATATAATAAACATTTTACGCTCCATTGTATAACACACTATTTTAATCAGTGCAAGTTTATAATTACAAAATGAAACATAAATACGACACAATACTGAATGCAAAACGTTCACTGCAAATTTAAATATTTTATTATTACATCGATATAATGAAAATCACGGGCGCCAGTCTATAACACATTTAATATGCGTAAATAAATAAATACACAAAAATAAAACGACATATAACTATACAAACAAAACTGAATGCACACAAGATAAATATTGCACACATTCATCGATATCATAAACATTATTATAATTATTAGGAGTAGAGTTGATCAAATTTGCAAAATATTCATTGAATGCACTTACTAAAATTGTATCACTATTTACTGTGTTAAGTTTTAAAATACATGAAAATTTTCTAAGGCTTTTAACATTTTTTAAACATTCTAATTTTTGTTTAAATGCACTCTTCTTCTTTGTGTTAATTGGTTAAAATGTCGTTTCTTTTTACACAACTTTGATCTAATGTTATCAGACATAATTAAGTGAAAGCGTCATGGTATTGATTTTGTGTAATTACGCACTCGTTATCGAAGCAATGAGCTTGGTTTATACAACTGATAGCAAAAATCTTGGGATTATTACTGTATAAACGAGATTTTGAAATAGAATCGAACCTATGTGAATAATTATTAAAATACAATGACCACTTCAACGGTGTTCGTTAAAATCAAATACAATCTAGTTTGCTAAGAATTGGAAATTGCTTTCTTCGGGCAATAGATAATCAATAATAAAATAACAAGTATTAGATAAAAAAAAAACGTGTGTTCACAACTAAAACGTAGTGTAGTGGACTTACAAATATCAAGAAATTTAATTCAATGACCATTGTGCATTTTATTTATTATTAACCTATCGTACACGACACACACGACATGCAATTGCATTTCCATATAAGACGGCATTAAAGGGCATTTAGTCAAACAGTTATCTTATAAACCAACATGACACTGAATAATAAGGTAATTTTGAATCAACTAAACACATTTGTGTAAGGGCGATTACGTTTAAAATGAAGTTTTTGCTAAGACATATCCAATGCCGTTCTTAACATCGACCGAATTTATTTACTTTATTTGCTGATTTACAACATTGATGAATAAGCTGAATACTATTACAATATTTTACTAATAGTCTTATTATATTCAATTTTTTATTAAAACATTTAAACATTTTGTCAATCTGATCATTATAAATTCAACACACTATTGATGCGCTAAGCGCATGTGCATTTGCTCTCGCTACGTGTTCTAAACTTGCTGCGTTTGTGTTCAGTCGTCTTTGCAAGCTTTGTAAACAGATAAGGCAATTTTAAGTTTGAATTAAACATCTTGTGACGATGGCTATTGTTATAAAGAATCCGGTGAGTAAATTATAATTATATAATTGCTAAGCGTTATAATCTTATGGAATACGTTTTTATTATGTATTTTGATAAATTATTTTGTCTTAACGATTTATGAACGTCAACAATTTGTTGGAAATCTGATCAACCCATGGACGTAAGTGCGCGTAGCTGTAAGCTGTAGAGCTAGTTTGTGTTAGGTGGGCGAAACACATTTACGATATTTCTTACACAAAGTTTAATTGACGTGTTTCGGTAGATATGTCGTAAAATTAATAATTTAATATTATTTAATAGACGGAATATATATCTTTGTATAATATTAACCGTATCGCTTAATTGTTTAACTAGAATAACTAGATTTTTGTCAGCACTAATACACAAACATAATGTGTGTATTATTCGACTTTGTTATGCACGTTATAAACAAAGTGTATACAAACAAGAACGTCCTTTGTAATGAAGTTTCAGTGTTTGCTATTATATAAAAACCCAGGCATCGGAACGACAAAGAACGGACCAGAATGCATATATGCATATATACACAGATATACACATATAACACGAATAGTATGAATACGAACAGACACATATTGTGCAACTGAAATTCGTATTTTATTACTATGCTTTGCTTATGTTCGGATCTCGTGGTTTAAATCTGTTGAAGAAAAAAAATCAAATTCGACAATTGTGATCATTGACAAAACCTACAATTAAGTAATGAGATACATACATTATCTATCCAGCATAAACGTGGTATCGTATTACCAAAGCTCGATTGGTCATTGTCGGCTCTGGTACTACTAAAGATGTACCCCGGGTACTCTTAAGTATACTTTCATGTACCCCGGGTACGGTAACTATACTTTAACGTACCCCGTCGATATTAGACTGTACCCGAGTTGTATTTCCGCCCCAAATCCGATGTTGTAAAACGCGCTACCGATTACCGTTAAGCGAAATTGTTTATCTTAAACAAACTTCCCTTTAAAAAAACTTCATCAACATGTTTTTTGAGTATGAGTTTCGATAATATAGAGACTTTTTTACATTAAAATTTACATAAATGTCAACATAAATAATTTCCAAAAAATAGCCGACAACGACCGATTTAGCGTAAAAATTGCCGGGTACGTGTTAGTATATTTACCGTACCCGGAGTACATGCAAGTATGCTTAAGAATTCCCGGGGTACATGTTAGTAGTACCTGAGCCGCTAATGATAAATCGAGCATTACTAATGCATTGATTTTACACGAAACCTTTTCGTAAAACTAACGAGTCACAGAGACCTACTATAAACTTTGCCAAACTGTTAAGTAGGTAGTGTCTCCGAGCCTGCGAAAACAAAGACTGAACAAGGATTACACATATTAAAATATGTAACAACATGAAATCCTAAATTTGCAACAATCCACTTGTTTTGATATCGCTTTAGAGTGGTTAAACAATAGCACAATTCATATATACATAGCTGAATTTAAAGCATAGGCGCTGGATATGCATACCTCTATTAAACTTTATAATATAATTACAGAAAATGTATGCAGAAAATATCTTATAGTTCTTCACCAATTTTGTTCGATAGCAAACTATGAATAATTTCATTTCACGTTTGCGAAAATAAGATGGTATAACACGTGCGGAAACTAATTCTAACGTTTTAGAGGGACACATGAGTCTGTATTGTTTGAAGGTTTGTTTAATGTTAGCCCAAATAGCAACGCCACGGCCATTATTCAACTTCGAACCATGTTTTCGCGTCTGGTATTGTATTTCTGTAAAGAATGTGAACAATATACTTTTTCGGTGATTTGCAAAATTGACCAATTACATGAAATTCGAATACGCTATAACCTAAGTTGAGCACTAAATGTTTTCAAGGATATTAATTCGCTTCAACTGCATTCAAAGTTCAATTTTGATTGCTTATTGTTTCATTTGTACATCTGACCTGATTCTCGCTGAGTTTTGAATATTTAGCTTTAGGAGTATTGGATCATTTGGGATATCAACATAAGAGAACCTCTTAATCCGCCCGGTAATCTTTTTCTGTAACTCCCGGTATTCATTTAAGGTTAAGGTTATAATGGTAACACGACGGTTTTCTGGGTGTCTATGTGAGTTACTGTGTGTCTCTGTGTCTGTCTGTCAATCCGTCCGCACGTTGGTCCGTCCGTCCCTTCGTCTGGCTTGTCTGAGGTTTCACCTGCCTGCATGACTGCCTGCATGCGTGCCTGCCAGTATACCTGATTTCCAGCCTGCCTGTATGAAGACCCGACATTGTACCGAGAAGTTCAACTACATGTACAACATTTCTGCACGCATAACTTGTTTCATTTGATTAAATGGGATCATAAGCATTTTTATAATTGCAACAGGTTGATGGAACAATAACCGGCCAACTTATTATTGTTATCCGTAAATGTACAGGTTAGCAGGAAATAAAAGTAAAAAATGTCAAGCAAAGTTGCAAACATGTCACAATTCGCGTTCATATACCTTAAACAAAACAAACTATGATATGTTACCTTGGTTACGTACGGGATAATATAATAATTACGATAGTTGAATTTGATAACACATGTAATTACTTAGATTTGAACAAGTGTGCTGGAGTTTTACTGTAATTATTCGGTCGTAAAGCATGTGGGTAAGGCATAAACATATAAACACTGTTCTTTACTATGTATCTTTATTGGTGGTAGCCGCCTACGTTCTCGTCGTATCGCATGCATAAATGTTTGCAATTAGCGTGTTCTTCATTCTGTTAGTTTGTATTTTCCCCCGTTAAATTTTGACTTGCTGTAAGTATGCTGCTCTTGTGGTTTTTCTGTTTACGGTCGAAGTAAAGTTGTTTTATTATTAAAATAGTTTAATTTCATACGGTAGTGGAATCATCGTAACTTTATAAAATGTTGATAAATACTGTTAATCTTTTAACAAATAATATATATTGTAAAACTTTATTTGTGTGAACAGTATGTGTTCTAAATTGGTGAACGAAATGTCATATATACTGACGAAAGTCTCAATTTAGTGACCTTTACCGCTAATACGACATACAGATACCAAGTTACATTTTTGCGAAAAAAACAACAACAATATCTCCAGTTATCAAAACTTAATATCTGAATGCAACAGGTATTGCACAATATAATTATCATGACCACCATGAATATTCTATTTAAATCCATAGGTTATTTAGATAATAAATATCGTACAGTATGTATACGGATACATGTATTTGAATACACCAGTTTTTTTTATATTAATGAATACACTCGACCAAACTTGACTAAAAATGATAAAATGAGACGCTAATTCGGCTAAGTTTTAGGTATAAATTTGTAACGTGTTATATCAATTGTAAGATTTTTAAAGTATCTGGAGTTTATGTAGCACTTAATAAATAAATTGAACAATCTTGCCCTCTGAAACAGGTCACAGTATATTATGTGGGGTCGTGTGCTTTTTCTTTGTCATTACTGTGACATACTCTTGTTTGATTTTAGTTAACAGTTGCTTTGACACTAAAATACCAACAATCGGTAGTAATCTTCTTAATAAACGACCAAAGAGTAGTACAAGGTATATATTGAGCACAGTTATTTGTGTTATTACTATAACGCAACAATGTTCATATCTGGTTGGAATTGAGCTACCTTTATATTTTATTATCCCCCGCTATAGGCGGAGGGATATTGTTTTAGCGTTGTCCGTCCGTCTTTCCGTCCGTCTTTCCGTCCGTCCGGAGCCATATCTTGTAAGTGCTCTAGCGGATTTCATTGAAACTTGGTATGAGTATATATATGGTTAAGAGTGGATAAGAGGATGATGCACACCAAATGGCATTGTACATCATCTGTTAATAACAGAGTTATGGCCCTTTGTATCTTGAAAAAATGCTTTTTTGTGTGTGTCCGGAGCCATATCTTGGAAGTGCTTTGGCGGATTTCATTGAAACTTGGCATGAGTATGTATATGGATAAGAGGATGATGCACGCCAAATGGCATTGTACACCATCTGTTAATAATGGAGTTATGGCCCTTTGTATCTTGAAAAAATGCCTTTTTGAGTGTCAAATATAACACTTTTGTGCCCAGAATCATATCGGCGTGGGATATCAATTCAACGAATTTGCTTGTTTATATTTGAATAAGCCCAAGTGTTGTTAGTTTCTCCTTTTTTTTCTTTCAATGTGCGTCGTCGAGCGCGTCCGTGTCCCAAAACACTAACAAATGCATAGAGTATTTTAAGATATAATCACTATGAACATAAACTGATAAAAAAATGTGATAACAGCTTTAAACGGTTAATGCAAAGAATTATTGCTTCCACTGTTTGTCGGGCTTGCCGAAGTTCACACTTGTTAAGTCATAATTAATAATTAATTTAACGTCTAAATCTAGTTCGATCGCCCGCCAAATGTCAAAATACAGTAAGCTGTTCACACTCATACGATTCGAACAGACGACGATTGTTTGACGTTCCATGTACATTTTTCTGCAAAAGCTGCGACAATATCTAGATGTGTTACTCGATGAGCCTAGATTGGTCTTGTTCTATTTCTAACATATGTTCATGACACATCAGCAGTGGTTACATACAAGATAGTTTGTATGCACATGATTCAGTCATAGTTTTGCAGGCAAGAACTATTATCTTGTTTACAAAGAAGACGAGTTTATGTCACAACTTAGATAGAATAACTGAATACATCTTATTTCAGAAGCTAAGGGAACATCCACGTTTCAACATAATTGTTAATGGTTCATCAATGTCATACCTCTACAGACAACTATTGCGGCGTAAATATAGATACACATCATTTGCGGTATGACTGAGTAATTAATAAATAGGCTACTGACAAATTGAAGTTATTTTATCGTATATTGGTTTTCACAGTTTTTCAAATTAAGGACATTTTACACATAGAAGATAATCAAATCTTTCCTCATCATTGGCCCAAGGGCTTATGTTGGTCACTACAAATTTGAAACGCCTATGTGGTTTCCAGCCAACAAAAGAGTTTAACACGTCATGTTATGTCACATTTTATAAGTGAACACACACAATGTCCGAATCGATATTGACTTCGTTTTTGTCTCTCACAACACTGTTTATTCATATTGCACAAGATCCTTCCAGACAGAAGGTTTGATTAATTTTAATATTTCAATGAAACCACCAAGCACCGTTTTTGAAGGCATTCGTTCTTAGAATCCCTATTTTATCAAAGTACTGTTTTTCAGTTCACATTGTTGACCACACGAAGTCACATTTCATTATGCATGTTTATTAAGTAATGGATTCGTCTGTATGGGTTGTTTATCTTCTCGTTATAAACCTATATTTTGAGTGATTCTTTGATTTTTTGATAATTATGTCTGTGATATGCATGCTTTTTAACTCGTATCATTTCATTTTGTTGCCATATTTCGTATGCTATATGATTAGAATTTATGTCAGAGTACAATGTATTGTAATATATTATGACAAATGTTAGTTGTTAAATTATGTCGCTATTTGTGTTGCCTCTTGATCTCATGCCACTAACTAACAAGGGCCACAATGGAAATATGGGGCTTGTATTTTGGTATTTTATCCCTGATACAAGGACTCATGTCATCGTTCTCTTAATCCCATACGTTAGGTTTCAGTATCATACATGTTTACAATTAATGCTTCGTGTTGTATTGATTATTTACAAAAATGTTTATGTGACACATACAAATATAACCACAAAATGTGGTTTCACAATTGTTCATAAATGTGTTATATTTCTGGAGCTTAACATCTTACCTGTTTCATTCAAAAGCACTGTTTCCTTAAAAATCGCCTTAAACAGCTATGAAATAGACCACATACATGTATAGTTCAGCATAATTAACTATAATTTGACAATTGTTTGTCAATTAATGCCTTAATAGAATATTAAGTCAAGATTAAGCTAACTTTTATATTTCAAGTTTCGATGCATTTCTAAAAAATTGCAAAGAAAAAAATGTATTCGTGAGGGAAATATGCCGTCATTCATATGTATTTTTAATTTTGGTGAATTCAAATATTGCTCTGTAATCCAATTTCTTTGTTGTTATGCCCATTAACTACAAAAAAAAATTTATATGTGTTTGTTACACAAACAAACAGTTGTAATTTTGTAAAAAGAATGCAACTAAATAACAGTGCATTGTGTACATGTATATTAAAAATAAGTAATAAAAACATATTATTATTTTTTTAGTTTCGCAGAATGCTTCTCAAAACGTGTGTTTTATGCGAAAAACGGCTTATGGTCATCATCAGGGCAGTCCTGTAAATAAACATGTCGTCAAATATGTTAAATATAATTTCCTGATAGAACTAACGAAGATCAATTTATGTGTGGCAATTAGTTTAAACCTATATATTTTAGCTCGATTGTATTGAAAGTATTTACTACTTATTTGTCACGCTCTCGAGTCCGTTTCCTTGGCCTAGAACCAGTACTTGGTGTCTTTGGGGGAGATCTAAAGAACGCTCCCACTGTAGGGATCGAACCCGTGACCTTCCGGTCTCGAGCCGGACACCATATCCATTACAACACTGCGACCTTAATTGTGGCAATCGTAGTAGGTCAGCGTTCTACACTACAAATGTACATCACAACATCCTCCTTGTGCTTCTACAAGCTCGCCGCCGTCGCAAAATGTTCTCCAGAACAGTCCTCCTTCAATTAAATTGGGTATATAAACAATATCAAAAAGCAATGCATAATGTTTTATTTGCAAGAAACCTCAGGTGTAATATTTTGCCAAAGCAATTATTATCATAATGTGATACTGGTTAATTAGTTTTAATAAAAAACTTGACATTTTGTGAGCACTATGTTGTTGTTCTTGCATTCTATATGAAAATTTCGTAACCATAGTATCAAATATAATATTAAAGATTAATTTTTCAATTGTCATAGTGATAAATTGTAAAACATTAAATAATGAAGATCTCTTTTTAAGGTGCAAGTTGTGTTTTTTGCAATCGACATATGCTTTCCAAAATGACATATAATATCATATACGTATAGCATTGTTTTCATGGAAACGGCTTTTAGAATTTTACAAATTTGTAATTAAATCATAACTGCATATATTCCGCTCAATTTTTCCTGGGAATGCCTTAGGAAAATACATTGTAATTTTGTCCTATTTGATTTCTTGGAAAAAGTGTAAACAAACGCCATGACAACTCGTAGCCAAGACAACCGTCCAAAAAAGTGTTGCTGCTTTACAAGATGTGTGTTCGTTTCAAATGCTCATGTACATTTGAATAATTTTAATGATGACATATGACATGTATATATATAAAGATACGCCGTGTGGTTCAATCGTACGAATACATTTTCGTTTTTCTTCGAAAGTGTAATAATTTATATATACGGACCGATTTGTGTAGGTCTAAATTGCATATGACACTTAAGTGCACGAACAATTCTACGATCACAGTAGCAAGTCAATTCGTTTTATTAATTCGATGTGCGACTGCTACCAAGTTAAATATTTTGAAGTAATGCGTTTCCTGGTAATTAAAACCATGTCAAAAACATGATCTAATTAACATTTATATAGGCATATTTTATTGACGTCCTTCTTATACGCCGCATAATTGCATAGTTTTATATCCGTGATTTAAGACTACCCCGTACGTGGGCCCCATTCCCGTGGGGATGACAGAGGGTGCCACTATCCACGTGAGAGGAACCACCGAGCTTCACCACTCAGGGTAAACACTATGTATATCAGAATTGAAACAAAATTATTCGCAATAATATTTCAAGAAAATGATCAATAACTACTCACACACTTGGGGTTAACAAACATTATAAAAGCGAAATTATAAAATATTTTTTATTTAGTTTTTATTTCTCTGAAATATGACACGAGGGTATTGTTCCAAACACTAGATTTCGTGTTAGTTTATAGTGTGTTTACAATCTCCACGTAAACGTTTATATTTCAATATAAGAATACATAAATGGCCCATTCCCAAGGTTCCTGATCAGCCTTCAGTGTGGCAGCAGTACGGACCCAAGGAGCGACTGTGCACTGGCATTCACTCCGCGCTTCAGCGAACAACAGGTGATGACGTGGTTGTTTTTATGATTGTTGATTGTATTATTTATATAATCTTGAGCTTTTGAACGTTCGTAGTTATAAGACGAGGCAATTTTCTCAACTGTGGATACTGTTTAAAGTTTGTCATCATTGAACGCGCATCCTGCAATATCCGATTGATCTGTTTTAAAGTTTCGTTTATTGAATTGCATTCATCGTGTTTTGCGATTGCCCTGCGCCCGTCAGCTTTTGGTTTACGTTCATTAAATCAAAAACAAATTAAAGCCATTGATATTAAGCTTCATAACGACGAACATTCATTGTATGCACATCATACATATAAAGAATCAGTTCAGTATGAATTTGGAGTAGTGACATCGGTTCGATGCCAAGCTGATTTTTTACTAAAACAAAACAATTGTTTCCGTTCTCTAACTTTAACGTTTTTGAACAATGAAGACGAAATTTAATCAGTATATATCTAAACTTTGCATGAACATTTCGAGATGGGATATGGTGCGAACGAGACCAAAGTCCAAATGGAGAACAAAGGGGGCTATTGCAACCAACCTTAACATACACACGAATAAATAAATAAATAAATAATATATGTATATATGTATATATATATATATATATATATATATATATATATATATATATATATATATATATATATATATATATATATATATATATATATATATATATATATATATATATATATATATATATATATATATGTGTGTGTGTGTACTACAAATACTATCCATGCTGTCATAAGTGTGCACTTCAGTCAACACATTTTGCTTTTCAAATTTCTCGTTTTCTTTCAGGCCGGTCGGAACAGTCTGCAGAACGGCTGTTGGGGATTGGAAGAGAGTCACGGAAGTGTCACCTTCCGCCTTGGTGAAAATGTGGACATGTCGATCGTGGTTCATGCAGGCTATTATACGGTAAAGACATACACAAAAGTACCAAATTGGCAATGCTAAAGTCCTATCGTGCTAGATTACAAAAGGATACGTGCGTTTATAGTTAAGAAATGAAGAAACAACTCTATCTGGGGTTGGAGAGCAAAAATGTGAACCAAAACATCATTTTCTTGTTAAACCTCATAAAATGTCCGATTTTTCATTATTTTTTACATTCTGTAAGAAAAAGCATCTCCCGTTTTAGACTATAAGAACTATATGGCAAAAGTTCTCAAAATACGTAGGTTAACTGGAAAAACAAGTTATTTAGTACATATCTAAAATAAACATATCGCCAGGCCACCTCTGTATGCTCTTTCCGGTGATCTTTATTGCATCCTCAGGTGATGGTGAACGGTCGCCACTTCTGCGACTACAATCACCGCATTCCTCTATACCGGGTGAGCCACATCTCCGTGGAACAGGGGATCCGTATCCGGGAGATTGTATTTGAGACACCAACGGGATACCCCCATCCGGTGAGAGACTGATAAGGGCACGTTAAAAAAGGTTGTCTACGACGGTTTCCACTCCGCTTTAGCGTCACAGCAATGTGGCAGCTCATAAATGAGCCAAAAGAAAATGATCGAATTGTTTGTGTTACTCGGAGTCCCACACTATTTAAAACATTGTTGTTGTTGAAATCGTTATACATGAATTATACGTTATGACTTGCAATATCGATGTATGTCTTATATAGAAGTGAATGATGTAGATAGGTACTTTTTGAAAGTATCGATGTCTTTTAAATAAGACTCGAACACTTAAAATTTCGACTTATAACTACACTATATCACGTTACGACATCCAAATATTTAGTATTTATTTGCGCGATCCAAATATTGTTCCGAACAGAAATATTAATAATATATGATAAAGAATATATAAATATGATTGTCTGCCTATTTTTTAAATCAGCATTCCTAATAAGTCTTAAAGTAAAGTGTTAATAATACCTGGCTAGACACGAAAAAAAATTGTATCAAGACCACTAAACGCACAGTAAAAACGTGTGTACATTTTTTAGAACATATATTGTTAAAAAATGTCGCGAATTTGTTTAATAAAATATGCGTCAGTACATAGCGTCCTCACTAAAGCGTAAGTGATTTAGAACCAATTGTTCAGTTTTGGTGAACAAATGGTAGACAAAACATATATGGCAACTGTAGAATATGTAAAAATGACTATATTACGTGGCGTATGCATGTTGTATTGATTTTTGTTACGCCTGTTACATAAGCCATGGACATCCATTTCAGACGCCCGGATACCCTTGTATTTCAACCGGACCTTCTGGGCCTGTCGGGTCGATTCTCCACCCGGTGTGTGAACACGTATATCTCTTTCTTATCACAACACGTGTCATATTCGGTCATAAATTGATTGTTGTGTGTAGCGTCATATAACGGATATTAAAAATAATAGTTTATACTCATTTACATAGTATGAAATATGTATTTTATATGTGTCGAAAATTCTCATATTATCTTTCAGCCCGTACCGTTCGTACACAACTTGGGGTCCGTCTATCCGGGAAGGATGGTTTTCATAAGCGGTATCCCACATCCTTTTCCCATAAGGTTGATATATTTTAATTATTATTAAATTGATATAGATCTTGATAAATTTAAAAATAAGTTGTAATGTAAATGTAGTTGAAAAGTACATTGGATCGACAAATGGGGAGACCAAGACAAATACAAATCTAGAATAACCTCAATATCAGGTTCAACGTCAACTTCGAAAGCAAGCCAAACGGGCCGGACATTGCCTTCCACTGCGACTTCCGGTTCAACTTCTGTGCTCATCATAACGTGATCGCTCGCAACACGCAGACGAACAATAAGTGGGGACCAGAAGAGTGCACTGACAGTAATTTTCCTTTGATCCCGAATGTCTTTTTTGAGATGATATTCCTCGTGGAGCAGCATTGCTTTAAGGTATGTGTTTGCTGGATTTGGTTACATTAAACTAAACATAATTAAAAATGTATTAATCTATAGTCATGTGGTCAGTTAATCTAGAGAAATATTGACATCCAAGATAAACTACAGGATGGAAACTCTTGTCAACCGTCTATAGTCCTTAGTTAAAGACACATGACTTATTGACTTTTCCAGTCTAAAATATTCCCACCAAATACGCCACCTTTATCCATGAACACTTATACAAAGACGATACAACGCCTTGAAATAGCAATTATAATCGTCAGGAAGAAGAATGCCTTGTGTTAATTGCAAGATGACATGTAACAAACTACTCATACTTGTTCAGGAAAACCATTTACTGTTTTACCAGTGCAAAGTGTATACAACAATTTAACTAATTGTCACTAAACAGACAACTACCATACCTGAATATATAGTACAGAGAATGAAAATGTACGTGTTTATGGTCAAATCCCGCACAAGCTATGTATCTTAATCGGAAGGTTATAACGCGAATCCTTTATTAAAAGCAGCCATTCTGCATAAATTTAATATTTAATGGTTCTGCACTTAGTCATATGTTTCAAATCAGGTTTGTCAAGCAATTTGAAAGAATGACAACAGAATATCAAGACCTTAACTATGACCTCCAAATTTTACAAAGCGCCCGATTAATGCTCATTTTAAAATCAATTTTTGCATAAAGCCGTGGCCTAATCATGTCTGACCATGGTTTTAAGTTTGCCAATTATTTGACGAATAAAGTATCGTATATAAACTTTGTCATATGTGATTAATCATACATACCAAATGACATTATTTGAACGTTCCAAAGCGGTGAACCCAAATTTAAGTGGTTTATTGTATGTATTGTCCTGTTTTGTATAAGCGATTCGTCCCCTGCTATTTAAAAAATTTTGAAGGTCACCATTGCGTAATAATATGGTGTCCGCCTAGAGACCGGGAGGTCACAGGTTCGATCCGCACTGTAGGAGCGTTTTTAAGATCTCCCTAAATGAAACTTAGTACTGGTTCTTGGCCCCAGAAACGGACTCGAGAGCGTTTTAATAAGTCTGAGGCTTCCGATGCAATGGAGATTGAATACATAGGTTAATTTTGTTTAAAGGATTTGGTCACTGATTTTCGTATTTTTTAAGTTCTGATTGAATTTCATTACTACCAAAAAAGTTAGGCATAAATAGCTTATAATACGAAAACATAATACAATAAGCACTGGTGGTTAAATTCGTGATCTTTAAAAGCAAAAGCATATGTGCTACGACTAAACTACGAAGGCTTTTATATGTTGAATGCTGAATGAAATTCTTTGTCGCATATATCCGTCTTGTTTAATATTCGACGAAAAGCATTTTAAATTTTTTTTTTCAAAACTGATTCTCAATTAACGAACAGAGTGAACATTTTGGATTGCTTCTTTGAATATGATGAATACAATATTTGTTGAATATGTGACACTCTTTTGAATTGTTTATTTTCTGCAAATTTTTTACAAGTCCTTTACTTTAAATATAAAAAGGCGATTACACAAAAAAATGTATTCCCTGAAATAGCCCTGTCGCTCATTGTTTGTACATAAATTTATGCAGAAACTTTTTAAGAATGTAAAGCAATAAATGTAACACGCGTTCCATTGGTTAATGCCGTCTAAATTGAAAAGTTTTTTATTTGCATTTTGTTGAGGCAAATGGCGGTGAAGCATCCATTTACAGTGTTTTGCAGGTTGCAGTGAACAATGTTCATCTTCTCGAATACAAACATAGGCTGCAGCCACTGAGCAAGTTTACTTTTGTGAGAATAGATGGTGACGTCAATATCACGCAAGTGCGCTACCAGTGACAACTTTCATATCATGTCATCAGATTGCACTGAACGTACCGGAGCGATTGACAACATTTCACCAAATGAGTTTAATGTTACTTTTTCAGAATTATTGTCTTTTTAAAGATATATGTTAACACATAAATGTCATCAATTTTAACATAATTATGTATAAGATATTGGTGTTTTAATATAAATGTAGATCGTCATCAAACTATGTAAATTGTACGATCATTATTCTGGAAGGCTTAGCCAAAGACAACGTTTATGTCTTTGTGTGTATATTTCTCTTTTATAACAGATGCAAACATAAAATGCCCCAAAAGTAATGTTGCGGTAAATGTTGGGCTAAAATCTACACTTCGCATATTCATACGGATTTTGGAACAAGTTTGCAATGGTTAATCTACCCAAAAATAAGCCGTGGAACATGTTCGGTATAGACGTCATGCTTTGAGTGTATTTTGTTTTGAGCTAATAGTACACCTAATTGAACATGCTGTCATTACTCTTACGGTGATATGTTTCACGCTGATCACATGAATCGCTTTTGTCATATTTATTAAAGTCATATTAAAGGATATTTCTTTTTTTGATGTCATTTGATAACAGTATTAGACATATAAATGTTGAATTTGATTTGACATACGCAATATTTGTCACGCAATAAGAAAAGGGTCAAACTGACACCGTTCGGGGAATATTAATGGCTTGATTATAAATTTGTGTCAGTACCACATTGTTCACATTTTTTTAGCAGCTGATTAAAACAGTAAAAATACCTTACTTTTGAGCCTCGCTCTGTTAAAAGGGGGTTTACTGCATGTGTGTTAAGTCTCTTTCTAGTCTGCACAGGCTAATCAGGAACGACACTTTCCGCTTTTATAATATTTTTTTTAAAGAAAGTCTCTTCTTAGCAAAAATTTAGTATTAGGCGAAAAGTGTCGTCCCTGATTAGCCTGTGCGTACTGCACATGCTAATTTGGGAGGACACTTAACGCACATATAAAAATATTAAATTTAGGATTATGCAATCAAAATTTGTAACACTCGACCTAAGTAGTTGACCATAGAGTTTTCGAACACACAGCCAGATAAAGGAAACATTGTAAGGACGATTTTTCAGAATCACTCTATGCATTGTTAAGTAATGACTGAATTGTATCCTCTTAGCAAAATATACGCTTATACAAAGTTGCAATGAAATCGACCATAGCAGATCTGAGATATGTCTAAGAACACAAAAGTGTTCCGGACGGACGAAGGGATGGAAGTGTGGATGAAAGGTTGGACGGACAACAAGCTTTCTCTGAAAACAATTTTATCCCTCAGCCTCTGGCGGGAGATAATTATGGAATATGATGTTAGGTTTCCTAAAATGATGCAGGGCAAAATTGACATCTGTTTTGAGTTCAACGCAGATTGTCTTGTAAAAATAGGTTTCAAACTATATCATTGTTAAACACACGAATAGTTATTGTTTCACATCGCTGATTTTATTTTCAAGACTATGCATCATTATTTAAGGCGCGCGATATATAACGTATCATTGGCTAGGCTAAGCTAATTATTTCGTGTGATACAGCATAACACAAGCTACTCGTCTTTTGTATACCAGCGTTAAAATGTAGGATGTTAATAACCAATTTAATATGTTTGATTGTGCTCGACAAAAGTGTTGAAATAATCGTCATAACTGTTGTATTTGAATGATCCCTCATTTATGAACACCTTTAAAAGCTCTGAACCAGATCGATATAACTGTTGTATTTGAATGATCCCTCATTCATGAACATCTTTAAAAGCTCTGAACCAGATCGATCTTTGTTGTCTTTTTCAAGACATTTCTACAAAACCAAGTTACACGAGGGCGTGACTAATGAATGATTAAACATTGCTGTTTGGAATGACTATTTCATATCAAGGCGGGATTTAAATTGTTTTATCGGTCAGGGATACAATAATGTTGGACATTGGCGGAGTAAATACGTGTTATCAGTCAGGGATATCATGACTCTTCACAACGTTTGGTCAGAGTATCCCTGGGTCAGATTGTCCTTGGGTCAGAGTGTCCACTGTAATTATGCACCATTGGCATTACAAACGGCTATGTACAGCATCGTAAACAGTAAATTACTGTTATACTCTTTTATACTATTACCAGATAAAAATAACTCTGATCGTATGAACATGAGCTTCATACCAAAGCTATTTTTAGATCAGATTCGGGGTTTTCCAAAAATTGGAGAATCTGTTTTTGTCAACTACGGAAAAACAAAATCGTCAATAAATGCGATATTTGACATAATTAATTAAATTTAAGGAGAAAATAATAGGATACACATAATATTATGTGAGTTTGGGATAGAGATCAAGTTTATCATGCTCGGCTCGAACCATGTTAGCGCTCGACAAGCATCGCGCTACATCGGTTCTAAGCCTCGTATGATAAACTTGATCTTTATCCAAAACTCACATACTATTCTATGTATCGTCAACTATGTTACAAAGCTACTCGTATAATGCATACCAGCGTTAAAGGGGCCTTTTCACGTTTTGGTATTTTTGACAAAAGTGAAAAAAAGTTGTTTCAGATTCGCGAATTTTCGTTTTAGTTATGATATTTCTGAGGAAACAGTAATCATACTGAACATTTACCAAGCTCTAAAATAGCCATGATATGCATCTTTTGACGATTTAAAAACCTGAAAATTATAAAGCGTTGCAACGCGAAACGATTTAATAATTTGGATAGTTCTGGTGTTGTCGTTATATTTTGTGAATCTACGAGGATTGCTTATATAATGTATAAAATACTTCCATAATTGCATGAGGACGGATGGTCGAGTGGTCTAAGTGGTTTTCTTTTACTCCATGATTCCAGGGGTCAGTGGTTCGAGCCCTGCTGAGGGTTACTTTTGTTTCTTATTTTAATTTTATCCTTGATTTTTTTACTGGAGTTTTGTACATCCAATTTTTAGATTTATCAATATAAAGCATTTAATGAAAAACTTAAAAAAAATCCAAAATCTGTGAAAAGGCCCCTTAAATGTATGTGTAGAAGGAAGCAGCAGATACAATCGTGTTAATAACCAATAGAATATGTTTTAAAAACCTGTGTACATATTCAGAATAACTATAATTACGTTATTCAGAGGAATGAAACGTATAACTTGAAGATTATTCTAGACTTTATAAACACAGTTAGCACACACACATCGTCAATACCTTTGTTTCAAGCTTTCCGGGATCAATAAAGGTAACATATCGTATACCTTAGGCAGCCATGGTGTAGTGGATAAGGCGTTCGCCCTGCGACCGGCATACCACGGATTCGATCCCCAATCTCTTTCTTTCTTTCTTTCTTTCTTTCTTTCTTTCTTTCTTTCTTTCTTTCTTTCTTTCTTTCTTTCTTTCTTTCTTTCTTTTTTTCTTTCTTTCTTTCTTTCTTTCTTTCTTTCTTTCTTTCTTTCTTTCTCTCTTTAGACAATACGTTTAACAAGCAATTTATCAATCAGAGATCGTTGTCGTGTAATAGTGACACAATACCATTTCAATCACCGCCAAGGAACCAACCATTGTACAAAGCATCATATGGTTACATTCAATACCAAATATCCTGTAACAATGAAATACAAAGTGAATGAAGCTGATAACACTGAACACGACTGAATCATTATCATATGAATTTTTACTGTGAACAATGCATCTGAAATTGTCAATATATTGACATAATTATGTGAAACCTAAAGTCGGCGATTGTGTTAGGTCAATATAATTTGTATTCCAACATTTTCCGTCATAAATTATATATAGAAATATAAAAAAATGCATGTATTTATATTTTAATATGTTGTTAGAACTGACACGATGACAAAAAGGTCTGATATAGTTCCTTAATAAAATGGTTATACATACAATAACCATTGGCGTTTTATTTACACCAGTTGCAAGTTATACAATTTTATTAGATGATCATTATGTGTTTGAATCTTATAAAATCATTTCAATATTATCAGTCGATTTATCAGACATAAAAATGTTTTGAGTAATTTAAGTATGTTAAGACTCGAAAGTAGGGTTTTATATTACAATGCGCTAATTTATACTATTTAATGTCGAGGTAATCATTTAATTTTCATCACAACGAAACGAGGTCATATGTGTTGAATTGTGGACAATCAGCGTATGCTTATATTAATAGATGTCTTACATTTCAAAATCGAATGAAATATATTAAAGTCGACAAATATGTTTATTATACACTTTCTTAAGAAAACCAAAATTGATTAATTTAATACGACGTTGCAATGCCATGGGAATTAATTAGAAAAACTGCAGCTTGAATAATGTCTAAGGAGTTTCTTAGTCTTTGTTCTCATTTTTTGCTTTTCAAATCGCGATTGTTACCACCTGACTTTGCACAAATCTTCCTTGATCTTCCTTCTCGGTTATTCAGTACCAATAACAATTCTCATTGTATCGATAGAATGGACAAAGGAACATAATGGGCATTGTTAACAATATAACAGGGTACAAGGGTTACCTTTGTCATATTGTTCATTGAAACACAATAAATGCATGCAGAGTCCATTCCTTTTTCCTTTGTCATTTATTTCTATTGATTTAAGTTTGACACAAACGCTTTTCAATGTTCGTACAATATACTGAACTACTCTTTCTATCCGGTTGTTTGCGTAAAACTTCTAGTTACTTAAGTCAAAATACATATATAAACAACGAAACAGTTTATTGAAACGTGTGCAATTTTGATGCGCATTGTGCTAAGTCACGGGTCTAACAAATGCAACGTAAATATGACGTATGCATCGGACACATGACGAAAACATACGCATTTGACCGATATTTTGACAAACAAGGTAAACAAGGACCCGTGTCCGGTTATTATTGACGTTTGATACCCGATGCAAGGAAATGTTAATCTAGGCGCAACTGCCGTTTGAAGATTCTACGATATTTGGTTTGTTGCGTTGATACAAATTTCGAGTATTATATTAATTCAATAATGCCCCAAATATTCGTTACGTTACATTTTAGTTTAAGCTATATAATATATTTAATATATGTAATAACTTGATTTTATAATTTGAATCGTACGTTCATGCTCTTTATGTTACCGGGTTGTTAAGTCGATTAATCACATCACTTAAATTTAGTTATCTTGACTGTTGATGCTCAGCGTATTCGCTTTCTTCAAAAGTATCTTGCAATTTAAATATAATTTCCTATTTCAAATAGGGGACGAACATTCTTGTCTCGTATCCACATGGTGTTTAATTGTAAAAAATGGGTTAACAAGATGGTTGTCATAAATTTAGTTTACTGTTTAAAAATATTACTTGTCGGTTTATTGACAATCAAATGTAACTTGTATGTTCATATTGCACTGTAGACTGATTAATATGAGTACACAATTATTTTATACCAGAATTGAACGATAAACTATTGCAATATATATATATATATATATATATATATATATATATATATATATATATATATATATATATATATATATATATATCCAAGATGATGATGATGATGATGATGATGAATACGATGATGAGAATAATAAAAATGATGATGATGATGATGATAATGATGATGATGATAATGATGATTATGATGATGATGCTGCTGCTGATGATGATGCTGCTGCTGCTGCTGATGATGATGATAATGATGATGATGCTGATATTGACGACGATGATGATGATGACGACGACGTCGAAGACAAAGAGGACGACGACGATGATGCTGATGATAATGATGTTGATGATAATGATGTTGATGATAATAATGATGATTATGATGATGGACGATGATGATGATGGTGATAATGATGACGATGACGACGACGATGATGATGATTATGATGATTATGCTGCTGCTGCTGCTGATGATGATGACGACGACGACGACGATGAAAAATATATTCAAATGTTTCAGGCTTTTAAACGGAATACCGGCCCATCTTAAGTACTGTTTCTGTGTGTTTATCAATGTGAGTTTTTTTAGCATGTAACATGTTATGGGGTGCGACATATGTGTTTTCTTCATCAAGTTACTTAGTTAAAGCGTATAATAAAGTTGTACATAGAATCTGTTTATATTTAGGGGGGGGGGGGGTGCGAGATAAAAGAAGGTTTATCAGATCTTATAGGTAATTTTCAATGAATTTACGACATGTTATGGCGTGTCCATCTTTTCAGTTGATGCAGGTCTCAGAGGGCGATAATAAAAGCAACGTTATAAGCAGTATATGTAATAAAGAATTCAAAAATAGATAACGACTGAGATACCATTCACGATTCATAGACCATTTGAGTTTAAATGTAGAATATGCCCGAAATAATCCCTTTACAGAGACGGACTAAAACAAGGAATAAAGACACATGAACCATACACAAATATGTACACTGTACAGCTGATGTGTGTATTGTTTATATTAACTCTACATAGATTAGACAATTTTCGTCCCGACTATATCCATGGCTCAAGTTTCTTACGTGTGTTTCAAACATAAACGATTATCCGTGCTACGTAATGTCTTACCATGATGCATCTGAATACATTAGCAATTGTACTCAGCACTAACATAAATGATGCATTCATTTCGTTAAGAATTCGTTCGGCACTTGAAATATTTAAAGATAAGCATGTTATGTTTGGAACAACTAATGCTTGTATGAACTGACATGCTATTTTCTCAACACAACCGCCTCAAATAATATTCACATAATTATACAAGCAAAATAAAATACATGTATATATTGATCCTTTCAACTAAACTCATCTCTTGTATTGCATTTGCACAAATGTTTCTATCCACTACAAGTCCACTTTCACCAACTACACAAGTAGAAGTAGGTTTTAGGAAATGTGTAACATAAATAATTGTTACATAATTGTATCAGTAGCATTATGGCAAAACGCGTTAAATTTCATTATATTGAAGGAACAGATATGTGGACTGTTCTGAGATTTTTGGTCAAAACGGGGATACATTGACCAAAATGACTTATTTACATATTCAGAAAGCTCCATGTATGGCGCACATGCTAAAATTAAGATGTTTGCAAAATTTATCAGTTTAAGGTTAAAATGGCTGATTTAGAAATGCCTATTAAAACACAAAAATAAACATTTCAAATTCTTGATTTATTTTCATGTCAATAAATTATGTTAATGCATTTTTAATAAGTCTTCAAGTGCATGAATAAAACAGTAACATATGGTTTTATAATATGATATACTTAATACTTCTCAAGAATTTGAAAAAATATAAACATTATAAAATGTATATTGGTTACCATGGAAACACCTTAAATAATTCAAACTATTGAAATTTTGTGTATGCAATGCACTTTTTAACTGTTTTTTGTTTAATTAATGATATATTGAAACAAACATTCTTCCATACTAAATGCAGATACAAAGTCATGGTGTCTCTCTCAATAGATATAGACTCTTGTGGTTATTTGCGCCAAGTTTGTTTGCAGTACATTTGGATCTGATAAGATTACCTACATCTAGCCAATTTTAACAAATTAAATGACACTGCAAAATATGTCATACAAACTGTACCATATTTCAAAATTTGAATCTACTGTTTTCCAAAAATCATCAGTGATTGTTTACAAAGAACCTCAATGTTTTAATTGTACTGTAACCAAGGAAACCAAGATCTATACCCAACATTATTGTTTGAAAGAGGTAAAAATAAAATAATGTATTTAAAAAACTTAAACATTAAATATTATGTTCATTTAATCTTGTAAAAAAAAATAAAAAAAAACAATGTAATTACAAATTGCACTTTTAAATCTCTTAGCTATTCAGATTTAATTGTAATTCAAGAATTATATTCATCTTTAAAGAATTAAAACAGATCCCATTTAATTAAGTTCATGCATAGACAAACATAATATTCTCAGATTTGTTCAATGTTCATTTAATTGTACAATTAATTTACACATGGCTATCTTAAAACCTATTAAACGACAATACATTCAGAAATCATCAATTTGTAAGTGTTAGTTGCATGGCGATGATCACAACTTTGTGGTCACAATGGTTACCATTGTAAAAATTAAAAAAATGCATACAGTTGTTTTAAGTTGACATATACTGTTAGAATGGAATAAAAATTATAAAAACTGCATAACAAAATGAGTATAGGTAAAATGTCTTATACATTCAAACATATTCCATAAATATGAGTGAGGTCTTGAGGCAGTTAACTCTTACATCTACAAGTGTTGCAGTACATTATCATAGACTGCTCATGATTTGAAAATGCAACAACAACTAGGTGTAATATGCGTTATTAATCACATATTGTTGGCATTGCTACATCTGCAAGTGGGATAGACAGGAATAGGAAAAGTATTTCTTCTGCGCATTGACCCTGTCTGGCTGTTTATCTTCCAGCTGGCATGTCTGATGTTATTCTGTGTAAAACAAAAATGAGATTTAATCAGTTTTTATTAAATTAAGCAAATTGAGGGTCATTATGCTGCTCAATGACAACATAAAATTTTAATTGCACTATCACTTTTATACAGTTACAAACAATGAGTATAGGGGAATTTCCTGATAGAAATTTCTCCAAAACAAAACTGTATTATTTTTTTTATTTAGGTGGGAAATATAAATAATTTAGTGATGAAATTTCACAATCAATTATAATAAAACAAATAAGAACTTTATTTATTAACTTAATGTAAACTAAATATAAGGAACTGGGTCGCCATTTTTACTTTCGTTTTCAGTTGTAAATATGTTGTTTTTTGTAAATATTTTGGACATTTAACATAAAAAGTGAATTTGATTAGAAGAATAACACCTACCTTTTCAAAGAAGAGTTCAATCCAAACATTATTATTAGCATCGACATGAAATCGGTATCAACATATGTTGAAAAATTGTGTGTGGCTACTGGTCATGTACGTAATTCCGGCCACTTTTGGGACTATTTAAGAAAAATCTTTAGTGTTAGGCAACTGTTTGAAACTAAACTTCACATATATAATCCTGGGTTCAAAACTCACCTGGCATGAAAATTTGAATAGAATTCGATCGGTGAATGTTACTTAATGAACAGAAGATGATGACATGTAAACTATCCATTTTCGTAGGTTAAATGTACCTAAAAAATCGGCCACTTTTCAGTTTGATCTGCAGATAAAATTACAAAGCAATATCTTTAGACAAATGTCCTCAATTTCAGAGTATTAATCAATGTTTATACTATTAAAATTTTTGACTTGAAATTTAAAATAAATGTGAAATTTTTATACCAGTTACTCCCCCTACCTATTTTAATAAATATAAACAATGGGAAGCTGCTAATTCTTAAAAAAAATACTTGTTTTTAATGGGTTTAATCAATTTTTTCAAACACAGCTAAAAAACTTAACACATTTTGTTTAAAAAGTTTGCTTCAGTGTTGATTATTAGTAAACGCTTATATATAATATTTAAACATGTAATCTAGTAATATTCTTATCAAGGGAGGTAATTCATATATAAAAAATTTATATTTAGGTTCTGATTTGTATGTTTTGAATATAATTTTTTGTACAATTAATTGGTAAAACTTTAATTAAAGTTTATTAGATAAAATTTAAATAATTTTGTCAAATATATTTGTTTCTTATATGAATATTATTGTTGCAACTAATGATGACATCACTTTCCCCACGAGCCAAATATTTCCTGCTCTATTTGTGACATTTTAACACAAAAGTTTACAATGATATGGTTCTTACATTTGCAACATATTGAGAGTAGGGATGGTTTTCATGTTGTTTTTTCTAAATAAAAACAAAATAAGTGCGTGAAGATCATGAAAATGATTTTACACAGATGGCCGATTTTTTACGTACAGGCCGGAATTACGTACATGACCAGTATAAATAATTCGGTGGCCGACATTGGTAAAAGGGAAGTAATAACTCAGCTCATTGACATTAAAAGGTCAAAATCAACTATTTGTTTGCTAACAAATTCTTTCAAGTACTAGTCTATGCCGATATTTATATTACTTAAATAAGATAAATGGCAAAATCACAGAAAACCTTAGGCAATTTATACAAAATTCAGCGCAAGTTTAGCGACGTCATTTTGAATGAGTTTTCTCATAATGACGCTTGCCGAATTAGTACCAAAAGTCTCAGAACACGACACATGTAACTTAAGTCTACAATTAACACTTTATTCACTGATATGCACCTCAATTTGATTGTATAGTGATTTAATTGGCGTGGAAATAAAATGTTGTCTTATATTTTGTTTGATCGGTGGATTTTCATGTACCTTTCGCTTTCTAGAGCGGAACACACATAGTAACGCTTTTTTTATACAAATATTTTACTATTGTTTTGTTACCTGGATAAAAAGCATAGTATTCCGTTTTAGGCATATTCTTACATAAGTATGTGGATACGTTTTTAAAATACACATGTAAAAATAGTGTGAAATAATAACGTCAAATGCGTTCAATTACGCATACCAGATGTAATTGTAAAATATGTAAGAAAACAAGCATATCAGTGTATGTCACCTCAGAGCTAATGACTTTAAACAAACAATTCATCATATATTACATACTGCGTCAACTACAAAGCAAAACAAAGTGTACACTCTTGACGTCTTATGACAAAAAAAGATCTTCAATACATTCGTATCAATACGGAATTCATTCACAACAGTTATTTCATGTAAAGCTTTCTAGCATTGTTATGAGCTGTATTTGTCGTTTGAAAGTCAGGTCACAACATTTGCTTAAAAGAAAGTCAGTTCCAGAAAGGGGGATAAAAACACTATATATTCAATATATTAATTATTATACATAAAAAACGTCGGGAAATTAAAGTAATCGTGATTGTTGTTATATTTGAATGAACACTGTGCAAATACGGTTTCATATTGGATGAAATAATATCCATGCAAACCTTATTTCGAAGGTCAAATAAATAAACGACACATTTGATTAACGGGCTTTTTTCAATAACTTTTGTATTAAGACGTGTGCGATCATGAAACAAAAACAAACGAGGGAAGCATAAACACAGAAGAGCACAAAGGGCGTATTCATTTAAAATAAATATAAATATGAAGTGGCTTTGCGGTAGAAATACACGCTTCTTCCTGAGGAATATCACAAAAACGACGCAATTTTGTAAGTCAGTTTCAACTAACCTCACTTAACCGCTGCCAAGTCGCGTATACTGATTCCTTCCCCACAGTTACATAGTATAACGCATGACAAGATATAAATAAAGTATCATAAAATAAACATGACGTTATTGAAATTTAATTGAATGTTTACGCCCCGCTGATAAACTTTCCGTAATATCACACGAAAACATATTTCCAATTATAATACGCAACAATTAGGTGTGAAAACGCAACCGCGGCCACCGAAGAACAGTCTTCCGACGATGTCGCGAAAATTACACTTTACTGGCTTTTGCACCAATACCTCTTTAACGTTCACGATATGATGTTATACACATTGGTGCAGATTTGAGATGCGGTGCGTGCGGTCACTTTTTTATGCATTGCGCTTATTAAGTAACCGGGTGGCATCTTTTAATCACGTATGTTGTCATAGAAGTTTTCTCTAAACAAGCCGTTCTCTGCATGCATTTATCTCGACAATTTTATTTGAGGCATATGTGTGGAACCGGAAATAAACATAACAAATAAATTGCCTGTATGGAATGAAAACCGGTCGCATAACTGGTGTCAGTAATAAATGTACATTTATCACACAACTGCCTGATATATTTTCATATCAAGGCTATTGCGGTTTATATCAGTCAATGTCTTGAGGTACGTCAAATTACTCAGACTCAACTTAAAATCATATATTCGTCGCAAATAATTCAAAATGAATCTGTCTGCGAGTGCTCATGATATATCATATCTTTCGTTAGTTCAAAAAGAAATTTATTTGCGCTTAAAATGCAGACTAGTGTCTAACATCGTGCCTATTATTTTCAACTATGTTTTAATAGTTGAGAGGTTAGACAAACTACCCTACTGATTTGTAACATTTCTTCTTTAAGACTCACGTTATTTTATCATAAGCATCCCCTGGTATATTGCAAAATGGGATGGGTTACCTTAATTGAACTGTCGTATAATGACTTTGCACTGTTAAGGGCGGACAACGCAGAGGATAAACGGATCAGCATTTATCTTTGTTCCCAACCCATCATTGAATAAATTACAGCATACTTTGTTTTTCAAATTAGGGGAACTTAATCGTGTTTTAAGAACGCACGTTTTACTTGCGTAGACACATTTGTTTACAACGATTTATTTTATCTCGCTGAGGCTTATTGACAGACTTTTGTGTCGGTTTAAAGGGAAGAACCTATTTTGATGTATTAAGAAAAGATCTTGAGAACGCTTGCTGAACTCTGTTAAGATCCCGGTACCACATGTTTACTAGACATTCACTAATGCAACTACGCCTACGCGACCTGCTACTACAATTCTTAATATAATATTTCATACCTGGCTTTTGTTTTGCTGCTTTTTCTCAATAAGTATAGTCCATGCATGTAGATTCTTGGTCATCTGCCTCTGTCACAAAGACGAAACTTAAGCTAACAACACATTCCATTTTTATATTGTCACGTGTTTATTATTGACTGATACGATCGTTTAGCAACATGGAGATAACTAAGTTTCTGAAATATTTATGTTTTGTTTAAATATTAG
Source organism: Dreissena polymorpha (assembly GCF_020536995.1). NCBI lineage: Eukaryota > Metazoa > Mollusca > Bivalvia > Myida > Dreissenidae > Dreissena > Dreissena polymorpha. The sequence continues at coordinate 83,590,809 of NC_068359.1, forward strand.
TCATGTATAAGAACTGATTATGTATGATTTAAATGCTAAAGGATATCGTTCGACACAATACAACGAATGCACCGTAATAATAGTTATGTTTAAGTTCACTTGATAAATCAACCAATATATATGCGAACTATGTTGATAAATCTTAATAATCAGAATGGCACGTTAGACATTTCTGACATGTATCTATTGCAATTGTTCGGAAAAAAACGACATGCTTTTTATTTAAAGTAAACACACATGGAGTTCGAAATAATCTTTACTAAATGCATAAGTAGTCATCGTTCGAAATTGCATCTAGTCGTTTGTCCTGGAATTTATTTAGATGTCCATTTTCTATAACGATTAATCTCCTTAACAGTAGTTGTAGTAGAAGTAGAAGTAGTGGTATTTGTAAAAGTGGTAGCAATAAACATAATGATAATAGTACTAGTAGTAGTAGTAGTAGTAGTAGTAGTAGTAGTAGTAGTAGTAGTAGTAGTAGTAGTAGTAGTAATAGTAGTAGTAGTAGTAGTAGTAGTAGTAGAAGAAGAAGAAGTAGTAGTAGTAGTAGTAGTAGTAGTAGTAGTAGTAGTAGTAGTAGTAGTAGTAGTAGTAGTAGTAGTAGTAGTAGTAGTAGTAGTAGTGGTATACAAATAATAATAATTATTATTAATAGTAGTAGAAGTAGTAGTAGTTGTTGTAGTAGTAGTAGTAGTTGTAGTAGTTGTAGTAGTAGTAGTAGTAGTAGTAGTAGTAGTAGTAGTAGTAGTAGTAGTAGTAGTAGTAGTAGTAGTAGTAGTGGTAGTAGTAGTAGTAGTAGTAGTAGCAGTAGTAGTAGTAGTAGCAACAGTTGTAGTAGTAGTGATAGTAGTAGTAGTAGCAGTATCACCAGTATTATTATCATTTATATTATTTGTAATGGTAGTCGTAGCAGTATCAGCAGCAATAGTTGTAGATGTAGCATTATAAGTAATATTACAACAACTACTAGTACAACTACTACTACTAGTAGTAGTAGTTGCTCATTTATACTACTTGACGGATTTACCTGAAACGTAATAGGTGTGGTAAAATAGGTTAATAATGGTCTAGACGCGCTTATTTGTGATCGCAGAAGTTTGAGTCATCTTAGATAAGGTAAATGCCGATACATTATGGTTTATTCCTCAGCGGTTCGTCAATTTCCATGTTTTCTTCTGTTATAAAAACTAGATATCAATCGCATATTTCCACGTTTGTGGCTAATTCTTGCATCGTTTGTGTCGATGAAAAATATATCGCGTATTTCATTGAAGACGGCGCCCTTTTGTCGTTTTGGTTGGTTGATTTACAGTTATGTCTACAACAAACACCAGTTCTGCAACAACTTTCTTCTACCACTACCACTTTCACTTCCATGGTCAATACAACACCAACATCACTATACTACTACTACTAATAATAACAATAATTATCATCATCATCATCATCATCATCATCATCATCATCATCATCATCATCATCATCATCATCAGCATCATCATCATCATCATCATCATCATCATCATCATCATCATCATCATCATCATCATCATCATCATCATCATCATCATCATCATCATCACCACCATCATCATCATAACCACCATCACTACCATCATCATCATTGTTATCATCATCTTCATCATCTACATCATCATAATCATAATCATAATGATGATTATAATTACATGTATAACACTCATGGAAATGACTCACAATGTTCTCGAACTGCAGAGCGGCTGTGTCAAGTCAGTGGCCGACAATTCACTTAAAAGTTGTTAGATCAAATCTGCGACGTATACACTGCATAGGGAAGTTTTTTTTCTTTCACTTCAAAATGAAGTGATTGTGAATATTTAAGCAGGTTAAGTTTGATAGATAAACAACAGAAACAACTCTTACATTCGCACGTATCGTATTGTTGATTTACAATATTGTGATTTAAGAATTATTTTTAAACAATATATTTTAAAACGGCTACTTATATATCGAGTGTTAAGTGCGAAACAGGTGTATCTTCTTAACATCTATATATAAGATACCATTGTTTCATGCTCAACCCTTGGTAAATACATATAAATAAAACAGCTTTTAAACACAATTCCAAGAAGTAACTCATATAGTATTTGTTCATGTTTGTAAAAAATAGTTTAAGACTCAGTTTACATTGAGAAATGTCAGCTTACGATTTCAAATCGGCCCCATGATCCAATTTAACTGTTCTTATTTAAAAATGAAGACAATTTAACGATATATCGGTATACCGAAAGAACACTCCAATCAGCATTTATTATACATCAATCATAATATAAAATGGTAATCCACTTATGAAATGTAGTTTACCTTACGACAATATTAACTAAGAAAATCGTTACATTTATGACAATGCACTTATGACTTTAATAGTTGTTTATAACCATAATAATAATGCATGAATGCAATATCGCGTTGCTGATGAAAATTATCTTACTTAATATAGCGGCGTTTATGAAACGCATTGGTTACTCAATATGGTTATAAAATAACTTTACGAAATCAGTCTCTCTGACATTTCGAAAAAAGGTCGCTTACTTACAAAATTCCATAACTCGTTTAATAAAGTATGGTATGAAATAACAACGCAAGTCCGATCCTATTTCACAAACTACTTTTCACAAAATTCGTGTTGTCAGGTTGATATCTGAATATTGGTTGATTACAAATTTACGAAAGCATGACCTAAATGAATTCGGTTAAATGTATTTATGGGTTTAATATGGAATCCACTCTGAAAGCTTATTCATATAAATTATGTTAAGAACACAATGATTTTAAGTTCGTGTAAGGTATTGTACAGTTTTCGTGTAGGTGTACTTATCTTAATTTCGTGTAAAGTCTTTTTCAGTTTTCGTCTAAGTGTTCTTTTGATGGTAGATAGAACGTCCAATTGATATATGGCATATACTTACTTGAGTTATTGAGGTCAGTAGACGTTAGTCTTGAGTTTGTGTCTTGTATGTAATAAGCCGTATCTAAATTAAAAATGTCAAAAGGCTTATATTTCAACATTTTGATCAACCATTTTTGAAACACAAACGCTTGTTGTCGTAGTACCTTTAAGCAGATCAATCCGCAAGCGCATGACAAAACAACAACATATTAACCACTCTACAATAGCTGAAAACATCACGTGACGTGTCAGATGCTATGCTTCATTGCCGGCGTGTTAATCGCAATGTCTCAGTCTGTTACAAACATGTGTATTAAAAGAAAACGCGTTATACTTGCCGAAGAATGATT